>NC_047114.1:101781891-102016794 GCF_902500255.1 Thalassophryne amazonica
TGCTTAACGATTCTGTTATCGGTCCTTCAGAGTGGCCGTTGTTTTGGCGGGTGTTTGTCAGGAAAATGATCATTTCTCTACATTGATTACAGACCCTGCAGCGGGTCCTTAATCAACTTTTCTGCAGCGCGGCTTTGCTTTGAACCTTGAACCAATCGAAGCAGTGGTTAGCAGATTGAAGCAATGCTTCGATTGATTGCTTCGTTTATTTCTTTCTTTGGCTTAATTTTCCCCCGCTAAAACCCTAAAGAGCATACGTCTGTGAGTATTATTTACCTTTTCAATGTTAAACCGACCTGTTATGGTCTTCTGAAACAGTTGATAGATGTATTTTATAACTTAAAAACGGGAGCGATGCTAACGTGTTAGCATGTCTATGGCATTTTCAATGTTAAAAGTTAGCATTTAGCAATTGCACGTTCGGGTGCATTTGTTTTCAAATTGTAATATTCCTTAAATTTATTTTTGTTTATATATTAATAATCTAATGCTTATTATATATAATTTTAGAGAAAGAGACAAAAAGAACCTGAATAGAAACACAACAGAAAATATATAATAGCAACTAACAATGAACATAAATAAATACATACAGAAATAAATAAATGTTTCCTGTGAACACCTAGTGACTCTTACTCCTCCATTTCGTCCCTGTCTTATTTAAGTTTAATGACAGTTTGTTTCGGTCAAACCATATTTTCAGTTTGTTAATTTCTTCAGTGATTTCCTCCAGAACTTTCTGCCAAACTAGAAAACTGCTGCATCCTAGTAAGAGCAGAATACTACTGGAATCAATTTGAATAAGGAAAGTTGTATTTTTTTTCTCACCTAACTGGATTCAGCACTCACTCCAGTTTATTGTCTGGAATAGTCCCAGATTGCATTTCAGAGCTTCCAGAATGGAAACATTTTCATGCAGGTGGTGTTGGGGGGTAATTTTGGGTTTCAGCTTTTTTTGTTTTTCACCACTTTCATCCCTGAATATGAGTTGTGATTCACTTTTGTGCAGATTAAAGTTACTAACTGGGACTCCTGTCTCGTTGCGAGAAAGAAAAGAGAATCATCCTCCGTTCTGTTCACACAGCTCCAAACGTTGCGCGGCTCTCTGACAAGTCAAGATAGAACGATAGAATCCAGTCTGAATTAATAACTTCAAAGCGAAACACCGTTTTGTTTATTTTTATTTATGTCCAGAGATCAAGGATATAGTGACTAATTTCATATTTATTTACTTTAAGACTCAAGGAAATACATAGAAAACCTGTAAAGCCTACTTTTAGTACAAAATTCATGAGGTATCGATAAGGGAATCGATAAGGGAATGTCCCCACAGGGACATTAAAGATTTTTGAACTTGAACAAAGACGTAACATCAATACTTTTATCTAAAGAGTGTACTTTGCTTATTTTGGAGTACCACTTGGTGACCAGGACAAAAACTGGGCGTCTCACCAAGTTTGCACCACTTGTGTCGAAACACTGAGATCCTGCTCTGAAGGACAGACCGCTGAGCTGAGATTTGGTGTGCCGATGATTTGGAGAGAACTGAAAATCCACTTAGATGACGGCTACTTCTGCCTTGTAAATGTCAAGGAATTTAATAAGAAAAACAAACAGCACGTGCAGTGCCCCAGAGTACCAGCTGCTATACGACTGGCCTGCCACTGCAAACATTATTCCACATATGGGTGCTTAAACACAACATGTTTTTTAACTTTTGGCAAACACTATCATTTTTTTTATTTGTTTTCATATCTCAAAAACATGATGTGATTAGCAAAATTAACACCAGATTCAGATTCAGTGCCCCCAAATTACCCAAAATCCAATAAAAAAACTCCATGCAAGAAAAATTGTGTTGATCAGTCTAACTCACGTTAAAACGTTAATGCTGAACGTTAACGTTCAGTATTAACGTTAAATCATTCCAACTTAGTATGGGACCCTCTTTCTAAACCTAAGGGTTTATTATGTGGGCATTTAAATATCTGTAGTTTAGTACCAAAGTGTGAACAAATTGAACATTTCCTCAGTGACTCAAATCTGGATATTTTAGGTTTCTTTGAAACATGTCCAACTGAAGCTGTCAGTATTTCAGTATCATGTGTCCAGGCGTGACAGGGCTGTGGGTGAAGGCGGAAGGCTTCTTCTATATGTACAAAACACCATTAAATGCAGTCTGCTCTCTGTCCCTAGTGGAGTCGATGTTGAAGCTGTTAGTGTGAAGGTTCGTCTATCTGCTGAAATGTCATTTGTGCTGATATGTGTGTCTCGCCCACCATCAGCTAAATCTGACTTTATGTCCATCTTAAAAGTCTTGTAAAGCACCACGTTGACCATCACTCTGAAGTTGTTGTTACAGGGGACCTGAACATTAACTGGGATGTTAAGAAAGACAGAAAAACCCTGAAACAGACGATGGATCACTTCAATTTATCTCAGCTGGTTCAGCAACCAAACAGAAGTACTAATTCTTCTAGAACTAGAACTGACCTGCTATTTACAAACAGACTAGAGAGGATAACTGCTAAACGGGCTCTCTGATCATAACATCATCTTATTCTCACAGAAACTGAAAAATTTACACTTTTCTAATGTCCCTTGCATCCCAGTTAACTCTCCATCTGTGTTTGAGTTCATACCTAAAAACAAGAAACGTAACCGAGCTCTAAGTAAGAAAGGCCTTAAATAGTCTGATGTCTTTGCCTGTGTGAACCCTGAGAGTGGCTGGGATTGACTTGTGAGTTCTGTCAAGGAGATAATGGCACTTCTTAGCCGTAGAAGGAAGCTCAGGTCTAATCTCTCACACAGTCTGCCGCGGGCCGATGAGGAGTGCAGGAGGCTCGTGTCTGTTAGGGACTCTCTACTGAAGCTCTCTTTAAAGTCTGGTCTGGCCACTGATAGATTAAACTTTACCACAGCTAGGAACAGAGTCACTCAGGCTCTACGTGAGGCTAAATCTAACTTTTTTATGGGACTAATTTAATGGTAATGGTACAGTTGTATGGCAACATATTAATAACATGCCAGGCCGCCAAGGTAAACAGGAGAGGGAACTGGAGCTTTCTATAAAAAACGCGCTAATGAAGCATCCCCTTACGTGGCATCCAGCAGGACAAAGTGGGACACATTGGCACGAAGAATTGTGCACCAGTGCAGGGACCAAATTTGTGCAAGTGTCAAGGTGCCAACACTGTTATGTTCCTTATTAGTGGGTGAACAGTCCAACACTTGGTGAATTCTGCATCATGATGACGTCCGTTTGTTTGTTGGTCAACCCCAGGTTTCTTTTCAGCACTGTAGCCAGGCTGACAAAGAGTCAGGGCTCTGTTGAGCCGAGTATTCCTTTAACTTTAACTAGTAATGACTTCATGACATTCTTTGCTAATAAAATTTTAACTATTAGAGAAAAAATTACTCATAACCATCCCAAAGACGTATCGTTATCTTTGGCTGCTTTCAGTGATGCCGGTATTTGGTTAGACTCTTTCTCTCAGATTGTTCTGTCTGAGTTATTTTCATTAGTTACTTCATCCAAACCATCAACATGTTTATTAGACCCCATTCCTACCAGGCTGCTCAAGGAAGCCCTACCATTATTTAATGCTTCGATCTTAAATATGATCAATCTATCTTTATTAGTTGGCTATGTACCACAGGCTTTTAAGGTGGCAGTAATTAAAGCATTACTTAAAAAGCCATCACTTGACCCAGCTATCTTAGCTAATTATAGGCCAATCTCCAACCTTCCTTTTCTCTCAAAAATTCTTGAAAGGGTAGTTGTAAAACAGCTAACTGATCATCTGCAGAGGAATGGTCTATTTGAAGAGTTTCAGTCAGGTTTTAGAATTCATCATAGTACAGAAACAGTATTAGTGAAGGTTACAAATGATCTTCTTATGGCCTCAGACAGTGGACTCATCTCTGTGCTTGTTCTGTTAGACCTCAGTGCTGCTTTTGATACTGTTGACCATAAAATTTTATTACAGAGATTAGAGCATGCCATAGGTATTAAAGGCACTGCGCTGCGGTGGTTTGAATTATATTTATCTAATAGATTACAATTTGTTCATGTAAATGGGGACTCTTCTTCACAGACTAAGGTTAATTATGGAGTTCCACAAGGTTCTGTGCTAGGACCAATTTTATTCACTTTATACATGCTTCCCTTAGGCAGTATTATTAGACAGCATTGCTTAAATTTTCATTGTTATGCAGATGATACCCAGCTTTATCTATCCATGAAGCCAGAGGACACACACCAATTAGCTAAACTGCAGGATTGTCTTACAGACATAAAGTCATGGATGACCTCTAATTTCCTGCTTTTAAACTCAGATAAAACTGAAGTTATCGTACTTGGCCCCACAAATCTTAGAAGCATGGTGTCTAACCAGATCGTTACTCTGGATGGCATTTCCCTGATCTCTAGTAATACTGTGAGAAATCTTGGAGTCATTTTTGATCAGGATATGTCATTCAAAGCGCATATTAAACAAATATGTAGGAAAGCCTTTTTGCATTTACGCAATATCTCTAAAATCAGAAAGGTCTTGTCTCAGAGTGATGCTGAAAAACTAATTCATGCATTTTTTTCCTCTAGGCTGGACTATTGTAATTCATTATTATCAGGTTGTCCTAAAAGTTCCCTAAAAAGCCTTCAGTTGGTTCAGAATGCTGCAGCTAGAGTACTGACGGGGACTAGCAGGAGAGAGCATATCTCACCCATGTTGGCCTCTCTTCATTGGCTTCCTGTTAATTTAAAATTCTTCTTCTTACTTATAAGGTTTTGAATAATCAGTTCCCATCTTATCTTAGGGACCTCGTAGTACCATATTACCCCATTAGAGCGCTTCGCTCTCAGACTGCGGGCTTACTTGTAGTTCCTAGGGTTTGTAAGAGTAGAATGGGAGGCAGAGCCTTCAGCTTTCAGGCTCCTCTCCTGTGGAACCAGCTCCCAATTCAGATCAGGGAGACAGACACCCTCTCTACTTTTAAGATTAGGCTTAAAACTTTCCTTTTTGCTAAGGCTTATAGTTAGGGCTGGATCGGGTGACCCTGGACCATCCCTTGGTTATGCTGCTTTAGACGTAGATTGTGGGGGGGTTCCCATGATGCACTGTTTCTTTCTCTTTTTGCTCCGTATGCATCACTCTGCATTTAATCATTAGTGATCGATCTCTGCCCCCCTTCACGGCATGTCTTTTTCCTGGTTTTTTCCCTCAGCCCCAACCAGTCTCAGCAGAAGACTGCCCCTCCCTGAGCCTGGTTCTGCTGGAGGTTTCTTCCTGTTAAAAGGGAGTTTTTCCTTCCCACTGTGGCCAAGTGCTTGCTCATAGGGGGTCGTTTTGACCGTTGGGGTTTTTCATAATTATTGTATGGCCTTGCCTTACAATATGGAGCGCCTTGGGGCAACTGTTTGTTGTGATTTGGCG
The DNA here is from genome assembly GCF_902500255.1 of Thalassophryne amazonica. Lineage (NCBI taxonomy): Eukaryota > Metazoa > Chordata > Actinopteri > Batrachoidiformes > Batrachoididae > Thalassophryne > Thalassophryne amazonica. The sequence continues at coordinate 101,787,327 of NC_047114.1, forward strand.
CTATATAAAAAAAAAGTTGATTGAAGTTGATTGATTGATAAATCCCATGTGATAATCGAACCAGAAATCATCATGTAGAGTTGCATTGTGGGGAAAAAAAGAAATGAGTTGCTGTGTTTGATGAATATAGTGGGAAAGCTCACTGCAAACATTTAAGCAAAGGTGCTTTGACTCTCAGCAATGGTTCGCTGCATGTGCGTGCACGTGCAGCGAAGTTTAGGTGGCAGTAAAGCTGGCATGTGCACATGCACGCACATAGTGGTTTATAATGAAAAAACACACACACACACACTGAGCGATCATTTCCTCATGTCAGCACTTCTACACACACATGCACGTGAGGTCAGTGAGTGTGGGAAAAAGAGGACAAGTGAAGGAGTGATTGAATGGGAGTGAGTGACTGCACAGATGGACACATATGGCGTGAGTCCGGTCCATATATTGGTTGTTCTTTGATGTCCAGTACAGGTCCTATGCAAAGGGAGGAACACGGCGCTCCAGTCTGTGTTTGTCATCCAGACATTTGGACATCGATCAGTCCTTTGTGGCCATCTGACAGCAGTCTGTTTCGTCTACATATGCTCTGGATGCAGTCTGACAGGTGTGCACGAGGCAGTCTGTCTGTGTTCTGACATGGGTGACCACGCCTCTTTTCCTCCCGACTGCATCAGATTGTGGCAATGTGTGACGGGGGCGTGAGAGTCGGCTGTTTGTGTTGTTCTGCTGATGGGGATGAGAGGGTGAGTGTGAACTGTTGTCACCTGCAGGCTGGGACACCAGAGACAGCAGGACAACCAGCAGAGGCCCAGCCCAGACCAAGTCCAGCGTCCTGTTAGCTGTGCCCGTGTGTCAGCACCCCCTGTGATGGCAGGTAGGTTTGATGAAGGAAAATAAAGACATGGTGGCAGCTGAAGGCATCACGGAGCAAACGCTAAACAGTTTGGACCTAAACGCTAAACAGTTTGGACCTTGTTTCCTGCTCAAGCCTTGTTTTGCAGCATGAATATAAGAGACAACTCCACTTTTTCAAGATAGAGCTTTGGAACATCATCCCGAAGACCAAATCTTGGTTTTTACCTCCGCCAATGAAGTTGGAGGAAGTAATGTTTTCACCCTTGTTTGTTTGTGAACAGCCTGGAACCCACAATTTTTCATATATCGTTTTATATATATATATATATATATATTTATTTTATTTTTTTTTTTACTTACAATGTACAACACCAATTCCAATGAAGTTGGGACGTTGTGTAAAATGTAAATAAAAACAGAATACATCCATCCATCCATCCATCCATTTTCTTCCGCTTTATCCGGAGTCTGGTCGTGGGGGCAGCAGCTCAAGCAAAGCTGCCCAGACCTCCCGATCCACACACACCTCCCCCAGCTCCTCCGGGGGAACCCCAAGGCGTTCCCAAGCCAGCCGAGAGATGTAGTCCCTCCAGCGTGTCCTGGGTCTTCCCCGGGGCCTCCTCCCAATGGGACGTGCCCGGAACACCTCTCCAGCGAGGCATCCACGGTGCATCAGGAAAAGATGCCCGAGGCACCTCAACTGACTCCTTTCGACGTGGAGGAGCAGCGGCTCGACTCCAAGCTCCTCCCGAGTGACCGAGCTCCTCACCATATCTCTAAGGGATCGCCCAGCCACCCTGCGGAGGAAACTCATCTCGGCCGCTTGTACTCGCGATCTCATTCTTTTGTTCATGAGCCAAATCTCATGACCATAGGTGAGGATTGGAACGTAGATCGATCGGTAAATCGAGAGCTTTGCCCCCCTACTCAGCTTTGTCTTCACCACGACGGTCCGATACAGCGACCGCATCACTGCAGATGCTACACCGATCTGTCTATCGATCTCACGCTCCATCCGTCCCTCACTCGTGAACAAGACCCCAAGATACTTAAACTCCTCCACTTGAGGCAAGGACACTCCACCGACCTGAAGAGGGCAAAGCACCTCCCCGATCTGAACCCGAGTGGTGTTCAGTTGTTGGACTTCTGTGCTAGTCACAGTTTGTCCATCACAAACACCATGTTCAAGCACAACGGTGTCCATAAGTCCACGTGGCACCAGGACACCCTGAGCCGGAGGTCGATGATCGACTTTGTAGTCGTATCATCTGACCTTCGGCCACGTGTCTCGGACACTTGAGTGAAGAGAGGGGCAGAGCTGTCGACCGATCACCACCTGGTGGTGAGTTGGATCCGCTGGGAGGGGAGGAAGCCGGTCAGACCTGGCAGGCCCAAACATATCGTGAGGGTCTGCTGGGAACGACTGGCGGAACCCTCTGTCAGCGAGGTCTTCAACTCCCACCTCCGGGAGAGCTTCTTCCAGATCCCGGGGGAGGTTGGAGACATGGAGTACGAGTGGACCATGTTCTCCACCTCCATTGTCGATGAGGCCGCTCATAGCTGTGGTCGCAAGGTCTCTGGTGCCTGTCGTGGCGGCAATCCCCAAACCCGGTGGTGGACACCGGAAGTAAGGGATGCCGTCAAGCTGAAGAAGGAGTCCTACTTATCTTTGTTGGTAGGTGGGACCCCAGAGGCAGCTGACAGGTACCGGCAGGCCAAGCGTGCCGCGGCCCGTGCGGTCGCAGAGGCAAAAACTCGGGATGTTGTCAGGTGGTGGAAGGAGTACTTTGAGGATCTCCTCAATCCCATCGTCACGTCTTCCGAAAAGGAAGCAGAGACTGGGGACTCAGAGGCGGACTCATCCATTACCCAGGCCGAAGTCACCGAGGTGGTTAGAAAGCTCCTCGGTGGCAAGGCTCCTGGGGTGGATGAAATCTGTCCTGAGTACCTTAAGTGTCTGGATGTTGTGGGACTGTCTTGGCTGACACGCCTCTGCAACATTGCGTGGCAATCGGGGACAGTGCCTCTTGATTGGCAGACCGGGGTGGTGGTCCCTCTGTTTAAGAAGGGGGACCGGAGGGTGTGTTCCAACTGTAGGGGGAATCACACTCCTCAGCCTCCCCGGTAAGGTCTATTCCAGAGTACTGGAGAGGAGAATTCGACCGATGGTCGAACCTCGGATTCAGGAGGAGCAGTGTGGTTTTCGTCCTTGTCGTGGCACACTGGACCAGCTCTACACACTCCATCGGGTGCTCAAGGGTTCATGGGAGTTCGCCCAACCAGTCCACATGTGTTTTGTGGATCTGGAGAAGGCGTTTGACCATGTCCCTCGGGGCACCCTGTGGGGAGTGCTCCGGGAGTACAGGGTCCAGGGTCCTTTGCTAAGGGCTATCCAGTCCCTGTACGACTGCAGCAGGAGCTTGGTTCGCATTGCCGGTAGTAAGTCGAAGCTGTTTCCAATGCACGTTGGCCTCCGCCAGGGCTGCCCTTTGTCACCGGTTCTGTTCATTATTTTTATGGACAGAATTTCTAGGCGCAGCCAGGGTGTAGAGGGGGTCTGGTTTGGGAACCACAGAATCTCGTCTCTGCTGTTTGCGGACGATGTGGTTCTGTTGGCTTCGTCAAATCAGGACCTTCAGCATGCACTGGGGCGGTTTGCAGCCGAGTGTGAAGCGTCCAGGATGAAAGTCAGCACCTCCAAATCCGAGGCCATGGTTCTCGTAACAGAATACAATGATTTTCAAATCTTCTTCAACCTATATTCAGTTGAATACACCACAAAGACAAGATATTTAATGTTCAAACTGATAAACTTTATTGTTTTTGTGCAAATATTTGCTCATTTTGAAATGGATTCCTGCAACACGTTTCAAAAAAGCTGGGACAGGGGGCAACAAAAGACTGGGCAAGTTGATGAATGCTCAAAGAACACCTGTTTGGAACATTCCACAGGTGAACAGGTTAATTGGAAAGAGGTGAGTGTCATGATTGGGTATAAAAGGAGCATCCCCAAAAGGCTCAGCCGTTCACAAGCAAAGATGGGGCGAGGATCACTGCTTTGTGAACAACTGTGTGAAAAAATAGTCCAACAGTTTAAGAACAATGTTTCTCAACATTCAGTTGCAAGGAATTAAGGGATTCCATCATCTACAGTCCATAATATAATCAGAAGATTCAGAGAATCTGGAGAACTTTCTACACGTAAGCGGCAAGGCTGAAAACCAACATTGAATGCCCTGACCTTCGATCCCTCAGGCGGCACTGCATTAAATGTCTTTTTCAGGGACGTCCCTGCTTATTTCAGCAAGACAATGCCAAGCCACATTCTGCACGTGTTACAACAGCGTGCCTTCGTAGTAAAAGAGTGCAGGTACTAGACTGGCCTGCCTGCAGTCCAGACCTGTCGCTCATTGAAAATGTGTGGTGCATTATGAAGTGCAAAATACAACAACGGAGACCCCGGACTGTTGAACAACTGAAGTCGTACATCAAGCAAGAATGGGAAAGAATTCCACCTACAAAGCTTCAACAGTTAGTGTCCTCAGTTCCCAAACGCTTATTGAGTGTTGTTAGAAGGAAAGGTGATGTAACACTGTCCCAGCTTTTTAGAAACGTGTTGCAGGCATCCATTTCAAAATGAGCAAATATTTGCACAAAAACAATAATGTTTATCAGATTGAACATTAAATATCTTGTATTTGTGGTGTATTCAATTGAATATAGATTGAAGAGGATTTGAAAATCGTATTCTGTTTTTATTTACATTTTACACAACGTCCCAACTTCATTGGAATTGGGGTTGTATGTATATCCTGATAGGCAAGAACTGATTTAACTTTCAAGGTCATAGGTCAAAGGTCAAAGACAGGAAAAATCTTGGAAAATTGTAAATGTTTAACATTGAACAAATTTTCAAAAATTCATAATTTTGTCAAAAAAGATCAGAATTCTTTCATATTTGAGAGCATCATGTAGGATGGTGTCCTTTATCACCTGACAAAGTTTGATCCGGATTGTGGATTTTGTTGACATTTGAATTTAATACTGAAAAGCCCATTTGATGTACAGTTTACATTATATCTCAGTCAGACGTGCCTCAGTCACTCTGATTTGTGACAGTGGGGTGCAGGCTGACACTCTCAGTGAACACACAAAGTTTGATCTGCATCTGATCTGTATTGTGGATTTAGTGGATATTTGATTTTAACATTGAAAAGATCTATATTTTGTATGATATTCAAATCATTGCCCTGATGCGAGCAGGGAGGATAGTGGCCGATCCCTCTCACAATCTTTTTGTCAGCCTCCCCTCTGGCAGACATCTGAGGTCCATCAGGACCAAAACCTCAAGACACAAAACAGCTTCTTACCATCCGCAGTGAGACTTATCCGCAGTGAAACTGCCACAGTTATAACTTATGGAATTGGGAACTAGTGGTTGTGGAGGTTTGTGCTCTAGTTTGTTTGTTTGTTTTTTTTACTTGAAAATAATGGTAATAAAAGTAAGTAAAATAAGTAAGTAAATTTTATTTATATAGCACCTTTCACAGACAAGAGCCACAAGGTGCTTCACAACATAAAAGCAGAGTACACCACACAAAACATCAGACAATGGCTGAGACATAAAAACATAAAACATAACATAGGATCACAGAGCAGCCTGAAAGCTAAGCAAACGCTTGAGTAAAAAAGAAAGTCTTAAGTTGGCTTTTAAAAGTATCGACAGAGTCCAGTGATCGCAGAGAGAGCGGGAGACCATTCCAAAGCCTGGGAGCAACAGCCTGGAAGGATCGCTCTCCTCTGGTTGCAAAATGGGTGCGAGGAACCATCAACAGATTTTGGTCCACAGACCTCAAAGCCCTGGCAGGGGCATAAGGCTGGATGAGGTCACAGATATAGGGAGGCGCCTGGCCATGTAGAGCTCTAAAAGTTAAAACCAAAATTTTAAAATTGATCCTGAAGGACACTGGCAGCCAATGAAGCTCCTTTAAAATTGGGGAAATATGAGTCCTTCTGTTAGCTTGTGTCAGAATTCTTGCTGCAGAGTTCTGTACCAGCTGCAGTCGACGCAACTCCTTCTTGTTTAGACATGAAAACAAACTGTTACAATAGTCTAAACGTGTTGACACAAAAGCATGAATAATAAGCTCGAAATCATTTGGAGACACCATTTTCCTGAGCTTAGAGATGTTTCTTAATTGAAAGAAGCAATTCCTCGTCAGCTGTTTACAATGCTGTACCAACGACATGTCTTTGTCAAAAATGACACCCAGGTTTTGAAGACATGATTTAGCAGACTGGCCCAGGTCTCCCAAGTACTGCTGAATACCTGGAATATGGGCATCAGGGGCAGTAACCCATGTCTCTGTTTTGTCTGCGTTAAGCTGAAGAAAGTTATTCGTTAGCCATTGTTTAATTTCCGCCAAACAATGGAGGAGGGAATCAAGCCTCTTAATCTCAGATGGCTTAAAGGAGCAGTAAAGCTGGATGTCACCCGCAAATAACTGGTAAGAAACATCAGTAAAAGCACTTTGAGTGCAACAAACAGTGCAGACGGGCCGCCCTCATCTGCTCAGATCATCATTTCAGGGTCAGTTCCCCAAAAGCTCCACAGAGTGTGAAGGGATGAGGAACGTGGACATTTAAAAAGAGTTTTTATGTTTGACTGTTTTGGTGGCGGTAGCACAGTGACTTAGTGGTTAGCACTGTTGCCTCACAGTGAGAAGGTCATGGGTTTGATTCCTTTGTGTATGGAGTTTGCATGTTCTCCCCATGTTTGTGTGGGTTTCCTCTGGGTGCTCCGGCTTCCTCCCACATCCAAAGACACGCTGGTTAAGCGGATTGGACACTTTAACTCGTCCGTCGGTGTGACAGTGCGTGTCCCTGTGACATACTTTCGTCCTGTCCAGGGTGAACCTGCCTCTCGCCCTGTGACTGCTGGGATAGGCTCCACCCCCATGACCCTTGGTTGGAGTAAGCAGTTGAAGATGAGTAAGTGTGAGGAGTTCTATTCATGCCACGGGAACATCGGTGCAAAGGATTCTGGGAGAACTGCTGTGATAAATAATTGTAATTGACTATGAGTTTTATGCTGCTTTTTGTGATCTTTTTAAAATGACTTAAATTAGTGAGTGTGATGTTAAAATGCAGAAGAACCCCAGACTGACCTTCACCTCTTTGTTTCGCTGTCACCTGCTGTTACACACATGCATGGCATTTTAACAACCCAGTGTGTATTTTTCAGATGTATTTTCAGGAAAAACTTGTCTTATATTTGTGCCGATACGGAGAAAAACATCAGTGAGGAGGCATGTGACCAGTCACACCTGGGGGGGGGGGGGGGCGACACTCATGTGTTTGCAGACATTTAACAAAAAACAATTACAGTGGCGAGTGCTACATTCTGTCATGTGATATGTTTCAGGGATCTGATTGGTTTGTTTGTAACAGCATGTTTGTTTTCATCAGTTTTATTTTATTTTATTTTCCCATCAGAACGGAGAGTTGTTGGTTGTAAAATGTGAATTTGGTCATTTGTGCATCATTTGAAGTGCAGACACACAGGAAGTTCCGCTGACCCTGACCTTTGACCTTACCAGTGAGGAAGAGTATTTTATATGGTGAGAGGAGCTAATTGCTCATTCACACCTGATTGGATGAGAGAAATGGAGGCGTGGACAGTGATTTTCTGTGACTGTTCGCCACTTTTTAATGTTTATGTATTTTCTCTGTGTTTCAGCGTTGGCGCCCCCACAGGCGGCATGAGGATGGCATGTTTGTTGTGGGTTGATTCATGTGTTCACTGCAGCCTCTCACTCAGCACATTCATCACTGCAGCTGGTTTTATTTATTGATTTATTTAGCCGTGAACACAGTTTTAATATTTCTCTTGTTTTAATCTCTTCTTACTGACGCCACTTTGAACTTGTGATTTTTACTCTTTTTAATGACTTTCTAACGATGTAACTGACAGGATTTAATGTGGATCCACTGATCAATGTGATCAATATCAGCATGGTCAGCACAGACTGTCCCTAATATTCTGACATCAGCATGAAAGCACTTTTTTAACTTTTGCACTTTGGGGTGAAGTGGTGAATGGAAACAGACTTTTTAAATATTTCAGACAGGACGAGCCTTCTTTTCTTTAAAAGCTTTTAAAGAGTGATTTTAATGTTTGTACCTCAGTGATGTCACATGACATCACAGGTGAGCTCACCTGCTTTTACACGCTGCCAAATGTCCAATAAATGTCAGTGATTACACGCATGTGTCATCCGTCACAACGCTGCTCTCTGATTGGCTCATGTCGGTTACAGTACCATATTCTGACCATCGTGTCACAGTTTCATCTTTTATCTTTCCACAAACTCAGTGCTTGATTTAAAAAAAAATCTGCACAAACTGAATTATATTTACAAACTTTGTGATTTTAAAAATGTTTTGTCATGTTACTGTTCATTAGAGTTCTACAGTTTAAAATGTGTTCAGAAATGAAGATGAATTAAATGATAATTAGAATAGTGTATAATATCAGCCAACAAAAGAACATGACAAACAAAATAAACTAATGTGAGTTGTTTTAAAGCATATTTTGATTGACGTGAATCATCAGTTTTACAGCCAGTTTTATTTACATATTAAATTTCAGACAGTTTTGAAGGCATACGGGAGGTTTCAGCCCAGAGATGATGTGCTTTCTTGTGCTGATGTCCTCCATCTCCTGACAAAAGAACTGAAAGTGTGATTAACTGTCAGTTTAGCAAAAATGTGCCATTAACTATTACACAGTGTGTTGAGAAGAGTAAAGGAATATTTTGAGGAGCTGATGAATGAAGAAAATGAGAAAGGATGGATGAGAGCGTGGATTTGATACCGTGGATCATCATATTTTACTTGATAGGCTGGAGAATCATTTTGGGATTACTGGGAGTGCCCTTACATGGTTGACGTCATACTTGACCAATCGTTCTCACTGTGTTTTGTATAGTAACACTACCTCTAACCTTACTGACATGAAGTTTGGTGTTCGACAGGGGTCCATTTTAGGCCCCCTGCTTTTCTCCTGTTATATTTCTCCCCTTGGGCACATACTGTAGTGTTTTGGGATTACCTTTCACTGCTATGCTGATGATACTCAGTTATCCAGTGAAAGTCTCATTAAAAGTCTGCTAACGAGTCTTTCATTGGATTCAGGTGTGTTGGAGCAGGGAGACAACTAAGAGTGTCAGGAATGTGGCTCTCGAGGACCGAACTTGGCCACCCCTGCAGTAGATTCTCACAAATCCAACAAGACCAAGCATTCATGATATGCACACTCTTAAGTTATGAAACTGTGCTATTAGTAAAAAAAAAAAAAGGTAGAAAAGGGGGTGTTCACAATAATTGTAGCATCTGCTGTTGACGCTACAAACTCAAAACTGTCATGTTCAAACTGCTTTTTTATCAATCCTGTGAATCACTAAACTAGTATTTAGTTGTATAACCACAGTTTTTCATGATTTCTTCACATCTGCGAGGCATTAATTCTGTTGGTTTGGAACCAGGATTTTGCTGGTTTACTAGTGTGCTTGGGGTCATTGTCTTGTTGAAACACCCATTTCAAGGGCATGTCCTCTTCAGCATAAGACAACATGACCTCTTCAAGTATTTTGACATATCCAAACTGATCCATGATACCTGGTATGTGATATATAGGCCCAACACCATAGTAGGAGAAACATGCCCATATCATGATGCTTGCACCACCATGCTTCACTGTCTTCACTGTGAACTGTGGCTTGAATTCAGAGTTTGGGGGTCGTCTCACAAACTGTCTGCGGCCCTTGGACCCAAAAAGAACAGTTTTACTCTCATCGGTCCACAAAATATTCCTCCATTTCTCTTGAGGCCAGTTGATGTGTTCTTTGGCAAATTGTAACCTCTTCTGCACATGTCTTTTATTTAACAGAGGGACTTTGTGGGGGATTCTTGCAAATAAATTAGCTTCACACAGGCGTCTTCTAACGGTCACAGCACTTACAGGTAACTCCAGACTGTCTTTGATCATCCTGGAGCTGATCAATGGGTGAACCTTTGCCATTCTGGTTATTCTTCTGTCCAGTTTGATGGTTGTTTTCTGTTTTCTTCCACACGTAGGCTTTGTAGGTGGAATTCTTTCCCATTCTTGCTTGATGTACGACTTCAGTTGTTCAACAGTCCGGGGTCTCCGTTGTCATATTTTGTGCTTCATAATGTGCCACACATTATCAATAGGCGACAGGTCTGGACTGCAGGCAGGTCAGTCTAGTACCCGCACTCTTTTACTATGAAGCCACGCTGTTGTAACACGTGCAGAATGTGTCTTGGCATTGTCTTGCTGAAATAAGCAGGGACGTCCCTGAAAAAGACGTTGCTTGGACGGCAGCATGTGTTGCTCCAAAACCTGGATGTACCTTTCAGCATTGATGGTGCCATCACAGATGTGTAAGTTGTCCATGTCATGGGCACTAACACACCCCCATACCATCACAGATGCTGGCTTTTGAACTTTATGCTGGTAACAGTCTGGATGGTCTTTTTCCTCTTTTGTCCAGAGGACACGACGTCCATGATTTCCAAAAACAATTTGAAATGTGGACTCATCAGACCACAGCACACTTTTCCACTTTGCGTCTGTCCATTTCAAATGAGCTCGGGCCCAGAGAAGGTGGCAGTGTTTCTGGATGTTGTTGATGTTTGACTTTCACTTTGCATGGCAGTAGGCCTGGGCAATTTGGCCTAAAAATAAAATCTCCAATTTTTTCAGAAAAATAATTTGACTTTCAATTTTTTCAGACCCCCCCCCCCCCCCCCACACACACACACACGTTTTAAAGAAAACATTTAGTACAAATGACAGAGACAACTCAAAAGTTTTGCTTTTATTTTATCAAAGACTTAAAACTATCCCCTACTTACCTCCTTAAATTGAAGCTCCAGCTGTTCTTTTGATGTAAAAAATACTCTTGGGTAAATGATTCCACCAGAGTAAGCTGGTTTTTAGTGGGAGTTTGTGCTCTTGTTCCCCTCGTAAAGTGTAGTATTTCTCCCATGCAGCTGGATGCGTCTGTTTTAGATACTGGAATAAGTTTGTTGTGCGGCTGCGTTTTGTTGTGACGGGCTTTCAGGGTTGTCCTCAGAAATGTTCAGTATAGCGGTGTTGTTGTTAATTATCACCCGAGGCGGCGCGTTGCGAGTCATTTTGACAGGTTTTAGACACACTGAAAGCAAGAATAGACAAAAAAAAAATGACACTTATGTTGTAATATCAAAGTTCTTTTGCATGTTTCTGCCTAAGTTAATATAATTAAAAGTGAAAACTTTAAAAACACATTAACATTTGATGGACATATAATTTGCCCTCCTCTTCTTTAAAACTGACACTGTACCTTTAATCCAGTCAGACAGACAGAGTTTTTCTGTCATGTTGACAGTTTAGTTTTTTCTTTTTAACATTTCTGAGTGGGATTGCAGACTTTTTAAAACAATATAACCTCTAATTGTCTTGTTTGAACAAGAGATAAACCTGGACTGATTTGATTGTCAAATCAGAATAAAATTTATTACAAAGTAAGTTCTCACATACAAGTAATTTGATCTGGTGTCATTGATGCAGAAACAACAATAATAAAAATGGAAAAAAAACACTTCTGTAAGAAGTAAATCTGCTCTTTTAAAGATGAAACTCTGGATGGAAAAACTTTCTGAATCACTTTCTCACACGTTACTGTTTCACTGAAGCTGTGTGGTGAAGATGATGGTTGATTAAAATTGATATGGTGCTTTTTTTATATGTGTGTGTTATGATGTAAAACATGCTTTACACTGTGCGAGATGATTTCCCATGCAGGAATTTTTTGGACCGAGTTTCAGGTTAATCGTGCATCCTGCATCACGTGTTGAGAAAGTGTAGTGACACGGACCCACAACAGGGGGCGCAAATGAACGGTCAATAGATGAGCCAAAAAGTAACAATTTAATGTTGTGAATGTGCACAACGAATATACAGACAATCACAGAATATCATAACAGTCAATACACAGAGGTGACGTGTGGGCAGGCTCGAGGATAGAAGACGTCTGTCCTGAGAAGAGCCGGAACCACACGATTTCCACCGCCCCAGAACCTGGTGAATACTGGAGCCGCCAAGTCCCGAATTCCCAGGTGATCACCGTCCCCGACTGTCGGATCTGGTACTGCTGGCGAAGAACAAAGACAGTCAAGTGTGGGTGTGTGTACACCCAGTAACAACAACGGTGGGAATGCCACCTCCACCTCTCATTCAATATGTTGCAGCGGTCTCAGCTGAAATGGAGCGCCGTCTTGCACAGTCTCCTCACAAACGACCGGTTCTCCTGCAAATTCTCACAATAACAGAGTTACAAATCTCACAAAAAGGCTGAGAGTATTACCTCCTATGAAGTATGATATCTCGGCAACGAGGTGGAGATGACGTCTGGTCTTTATGGAGTGAGATGATGTTGAGTACATGGGTGACAGCTGTCAAGAGGTAATGAGCGACAGCTGTCACCCCCGGCTGTGTCCATGGCGGCAGCGCCCTCTCGTGCCTGAAGCCCGCACTTCAGGCAGGGCGCCCTCTGGTGGTGGGCCAGCAGTACCTCCTCTTCTGGCGGCCCACACAACATCATGTAGTGTACATGGAGTAACAAGCTGCAGTCAACATCTGACGACCACATCCTGATCGCCGATCGTATGGTCGAATGAGAATCAAACCTGTTTGATATTATTGTGGTCGGCCGTTGTGAGGGTATCCTGCTTGCTTGCCTCTACTGGTGGTTGGCTCTCACTGCGGTATTGTATCACTTCCTGTTCCGGAGCACAGCTGTGTTTTTCTGTATCTGTTAGCTGTTTAATCTGCGCAGTTAGATTGATCTAGTTATCTAGATTACGATTTGTTTCCCAGTGTAATCTTTACGTGCCTTAACTAAAGCACTCCTTCTGCTGAATCACCTCTAAATTATTTACACATTATTCACTTTGTGTGTTTTTAGGAATCCGCTAGGTTAGCGTAGCTACTAGCTCTTAGCCGGTTTAGCATGGCGGCTTCTCCTGTCTCTCCCGCACTTTTCTGCTCTGGTTGTGAAATGTTTAGTTATTCCTCGGCCTCCTTTAGCAGTAACGGTACTTGTAATAAGTGTAGCTTATTCGTAGCTTTGGAGGCCAGGCTGGGCGAATTGGAGACTCGGCTCTGCACCTTGGAAAATCCTACAGCTAGCCAGGCCCCTGTAGTTGGTGCGGACCAAGGTAGCTTAGCCGCCGTTAGTTCCCCTCTGGCAGATCCCGAGCAGCCGGGAAAGCAGGCCGACTGGGTGACTGTGAGGAGGAAGCGTAGTTCTAAACAGAAGCCCCGTGTACACCGCCAACCCGTTCATATTTCTAACCGTTTTTCCCCACTCGGCGACACACCCGCCGAGGATCAAACTCTGGTTATTGGCGACTCTGTTTTGAGAAATGTGAAGTTAGCGACACCAGCAACCATAGTCAATTGTCTTCCGGGGGCCAGAGCAGGCGACACTGAAGGAAATTTGAAACTGCTGGCTAAGGCTAAGCGTAAATTTGGTAAGATTGTAATTCACGTCGGTACTAATGACACCCGGTTACGCCAATCAGAGGTCACTAAAATTAACATTGAATCGGTGTGTAACTTTGCAAAAACAATGTCGGACTCTGTAGTTTTTTCTGGGCCCCTCCCCAATCAGACCGGGAGTGACATGTTTAGCCACATGTTCTCCCTGAATTGCTGGCTGTCTGAGTGGTGTCCAAAAAATGAGGTGGGCTTCATAGATAATTGGCAAAGCTTCTGGGGAAAACCTGGTCTTGTTAGGAGAGACGGCATCCATCCCACTTTGGATGGAGCAGCTCTCATTTCTAGAAATCTGGCCAGTTTTCTTAAATCCTCCAAACCGTGACTATCCAGGGTTGGGACCAGGAAGCAGAGTTGTAGTCTTACACACCTCTCTGCAGCTTCTCTCCCCCTGCCATCCCCTCATTGCCCCATCCCCGTAGAGATGGTGCCTGCTCCCAGACCACCAATAACCAGCAAAAATCTATTTAAGCATAAAAATTCAAAAAGAAAAAATAATATAGCACCTTCAACTGCACCACAGACTAAAACAGTTAAATGTGGTCTATTAAACATTAGATCTCTCTCTTCTAAGTCCCTGTTAGTAAATGATATAATAATTGATCAACATATTGATTTATTCTGCCTTACAGAAACCTGGTTACAGCGGGATGAATATGTTAGTTTAAATGAGTCAACACCCCCGAGTCACACTAACTGTCAGAATGCTCGTAGCACGGGCCGGGGCGGAGGATTAGCAGCAATCTTCCATTCCAGCTTATTAATTAATCAAAAACCCAGACAGAGCTTTAATTCATTTGAAAGCTTGACTCTTAGTCTTGTCCATCCAAATTGGAAGTCCCAAAAACCAGTTTTATTTGTTATTATCTATCGTCCACCTGGTCGTTACTGTGAGTTTCTCTGTGAATTTTCAGACCTTCTGTCTGACTTAGTGCTTAGCTCAGATAAGATAATTATAGTGGGCGATTTTAACATCCACACAGATGCTGAGAATGACAGCCTCAACACTGCATTTAATCTATTATTAGACTCTATTGGCTTTGCTCAAAATGTAAATGAGTCCACCCACCACTTTAATCATATCTTGGATCTTGTTCTGACTTATGGTATGGAAATTGAAGACTTAACAGTATTCCCTGAAAACTCCCTTCTGTCTGATCATTTCTTAATAACATTTACATTTACTCTGATGGACTACCCAGCAGTGGGGAATAAGTTTCATTACACTAGAAGTCTTTCAGAAAGCACTGTAACTAGGTTTAAGGATATGATTCCTTCTTTATGTTCTCTAATGCCATATACCAACACAGAGCAGAGTAGCTACCTAAACTCTGTAAGTGAGATAGAGTATCTCGTCAATAGTTTTACATCCTCATTGAAGACAACTTTGGATGCTGTAGCTCCTCTGAAAAAGAGAGCCTTAAATCAGAAGTGCCTGACTCTGTGGTATAACTCACAAACTCGCAGCTTAAAGCAGATAACCCGTAAGTTGGAGAGGAAATGGCGTCTAATTTAGAAGATCTTCACTTAGCCTGGAAAAAGAGTCTGTTGCTCTATAAAAAAGCCCTCCGTAAAGCTAGGACATCTTACTACTCATCACTAATTGAAGAAAATGCTAACTGATCATCTGCAGAGGAATGGTCTGTTTGAAGAGTTTCAGTCAGGTTTTAGAATTCATCATAGTACAGAAACGGCATTAGTGAAGGTTACAAATGATCTTCTTATGTCCTCAGACAGTGGACTCATCTCTGTGCTTGTTCTGTTAGACCTCAGTGCTGCTTTTGACACTGTTGACCATAAAATTTTATTACAGAGATTAGAGCATGCCATAGGTATTAAAGGCACTGCGCTGCGGTGGTTTGAATCATATTTATCTAATAGATTACAATTTGTTCATATAAATTGGAATCTTCTTCACAGACTAAGGTTAATTATGGAGTTCCACAAGGTTCTGTGCTAGGACCAATTTTATTCACTTTATACATGTTTCCCTTAGGCAGTATTATTAGACGGCATTGCTTAAATTTTCATTGTTACGCAGATGATACCCAGCTTTATCTATCCATGAAGTCAGAGGACACACACCAAGTAGCTAAACTGCAGGATTGTCTTACAGACATAAGGACATGGATGACCTCTAATTTCCTGCTTTTAAACTCAGATAAAACTGAAGTTATTGTACTTGGCCCCACAAATCTTAGAAACATGGTGTCTAACCAGATCCTTACTCTGGATGGCATTACCCTGACCTCTAGTAATACTGTGAGAAATCTTGGAGTCATTTTTGATCAGGATATGTCATTCAAAGCGCATATTAAACAAATATGTAGGACTGCTTTTTTGCATTTACGCAATATCTCTAAAATCAGAAAGGTCTTGTCTCAGAGTGATGCTGAAAAACTAATTCATGCATTTATTTCCTCTAGGCTGGACTATTGTAATTCATTATTATCAGGTTGTCCTAAAAGTTCCCTAAAAAGCCTTCAGTTAATTCAAAATGCTGCAGCTAGAGTACTGACGGGGACTAGAAGGAGAGAGCATATCTCACCCATATTGGCCTCTCTTCATTGGCTTCCTGTTAATTCTAGAATAGAATTTAAAATTCTTCTTCTTATAAGGTTTTGAATAATCAGGTCCCATCTTATCTTAGGGACCTCGTAGTACCATATCACCCCAATAGAGCACTTCACTCTCAGACTGCAGGCTTACTTGTAGTTCCTAGGGTTTGTAAGAGTAGAATGGGAGGCAGAGCCTTCAGCTTTCAGGCTCCTCTCCTGTGGAACCAGCTCCCAATTCAGATCAGGGAGACAGACACCCTCTCTACTTTTAAGATTAGGCTTAAAACTTTCCTTTTTGCTAAAGCTTATACTTAGGGCTGGATCAGGTGACCCTGAACCATCCCTTAGTTATGCTGCTATAGACTTAGACTGCTGGGGGGTTCCCATGATGCACTGTTTCTTTCTCTTTTTGCTCTGTATGCACCACTCTGCATTTAATCATTAGTGATCGATCTCTGCTCCCCTCCACAGCATGTCTTTTTCCTGGTTCTCTCCCTCAGCCCCAACCAGTCCCAGCAGAAGACTGCCCCTCCCTGAGCCTGGTTCTGCTGGAGGTTTCTTCCTGTTAAAAGGGAGTTTTTCCTTCCCACTGTCGCCAAGTGCTTGCTCACAGGGGGTCGTTTTGACCGTTGGGGTTTTTACGTAATTATTGTATGGCCTTGCCTTACAATATAAAGTGCCTTGGGGCAACTGTTTGTTGTGATTTGGCGCTATATAAATAAAATTGATTGATAGATTACTAAATGTATTCAAATCAATAAAATGACAAGGGTGCCCAAATTTAGGCACCTGCCTAATTTTGTTTAAAGAATTATTGCACACTTTCTGTAAATCCTATAAACTTCTTTTCACTTCTCAAATATCACTGTGTTTGTCTGCTATATATTTAACTGAAATTTCTGATCCAGACAACCAATGATTATAAAGGAAAATCATAAAAATTATCACGGGGCCCAAACTTTTGCCTACACCTGTATGGCCGTCTGACAGCAGTCTGTGTCATCTACCTGTTGTTTGCATGCGCTTTGGACGCCATCGTGTAGGTGTCGATGAGGTGATCTGGATGTGTTCTGACAGGGCTGACCTCGCCTTTTTCCCTCCTGGCTACATCCAATGATGGTAATATTTGCTGTTTCAGCCTGGTTCCTGCACATTCTTGCTATGTGTGATGGGGGCTTAAGAGTTTTAAAAAAGGTTTGGGGTAATGGAATAGGTAGTGATTGAAAGAGGTATTACAACCTCTGCAAAATGTTCACTTTAATGCAGTTAATCCTCCCAATCAAAGTGACGGGGAGGTTAATCCATCTGTGTAGATCTTCCTCAATTTTTTTAGTAGCAGATCGTAATTTAATTTATGGAGATTCTTTAAATTATTGTCCACGGTGATACCAAGATATTTTATTCCAGCTGGGGCCAGACCCGGCGCCAGAAAAAAAATATTAAGGGGCGATGAGTTTATCACAGTGGGCGCCCCCCCCCCCCCCAAAAAAGTGTGCACCGGAGGGGACGTGCCTCTGAGCGTGCGTAATGAATTGGGTGCGCTCCTGGAAAGCTCGTGTATTTAGGCTACACTGTTGTAAGAGACTGACTGAGTAAGAGTAAAGAGTGATGACAGTATTTTTTTAATTATTATTTGAACGTATAGACCCTCAGTCAAGTGATCGCCTGCGTACCACAGAGCCGGTGTTCAGTCGAGATGAGGTGTGTCAAAACAAACGTGACAGGACTGCTCATTTATAGAGCAGTTTTCTGAAGAAAAATCCTTGGAAATGTTTTTTGTTGTTGTTTGTTACCTCAGAATTTCTGATTACTGTTCAATCAATCAATCAATCAATCAATTTTTTTATATAGCGCCAAATCACAACAAACAGTTGCCCCAAGGCACTTTATATTGTAAGGCAAGGCCATACAATAATTATGTAAAACCCCAACGGTCAAAACGACCCCCTGTGAGCAAGCACTTGGCTACAGTGGGAAGGAAAAACTAGGAACCCTAGGAACTACAAGTAAGCCTGCAGTTTGAGAGCGAAGCGCTCTATTGGGGTGATATGGTACTACGAGGTCCCTAAGATAAGATGGGACCTGATTATTCAAAACCTTATAAGTAAGAAGAAGAATTTTAAATTCTAGAATTAAGAGGAAGCCAATGAAGAGAGGCCAATATGGGTGAGATATGCTCTCTCCTTCTAGTCCCCGTCAGTACTCTAGCTGCAGCATTTTGAATTAACTGAAGGCTTTTTAGGGAACTTTTAGGACAACCTGATAATAATGAATTACAATAGTCCAGCCTAGAGGAAATAAATGCATGAATTAGTTTTTCAGCATCACTCTGAGACAAGACCTTTCTGATTTTAGAGATATTGCGCAAATGCAAAAAAGCAGTCCTACATATTTGTTTAATATGCGCTTTGAATGACATATCCTGATCAAAAATGACTCCAAGATTTCTCACAGTATTACTAGAGGTCAGGGTAATGCCATCCAGAGTAAGGATCGGGTTAGACACCATGTTTCTAAGATTTGTGGGGCCAAGTACAATAACTTCAGTTTTATCTGAGTTTAAAAGCAGGAAATTAGAGGTCATCCATGTCTTTATGTCTGTAAGACAATCCTGCAGTTTAGCTAATTGGTGTGTGTCCTCTGGCTTCATGGATAGATAAAGCTGGGTATCATCTGCGTAACAATGAAAATTTAAGCAATACCGTCTAATAATACTGCCTAAGGGAAGCATGTATAAAGTGAATAAAATTGGTCCTAGCACAGAACCTTGTGGAACTCCATAATTAACTTTAGTCTGTGAAGAAGATTCCCCATTTACATGAACAAATTGTAATCTATTACACAAATATGATTCAAACCACCGCAGCGCAGTGCCTTTAATACCTATGGCAAAAAAAAAAGTTTAGAACACTTGTAGTTAAAATAGCTAAATGAATCAATAAATGGTTCTTTAGAAACCTTTCATCTGTAAATTAAAACCACCTGTTATTTCAGATTAGATCATTTCTTGTTTAACATAAGGAACCTCAGACATTTATTTTTAGACAAAATAACATGGAAATTTGTACATTTTTAAAGTCTGGTAGATTATTTATATCTCATTTCAACCAGAAAAACAGACACTGTAAATAAATACAAATGTTTATTATAAATGCAACAGGAAATAATTTAACAATGACTGCAGTGTGATTGTAAAGTAGGATTTCTGTGACATAAACCTCATGATTAATTTTTTTTTAATGGTCATTTCAACTTGTAATTTTGTCAAAATATGTAATTGCCTTTAATATTATCAGGACAGAGTCATTTCTAAAATATGAATTTGAGCACAATAAGTGGAGAGCTTCTACCTGTGCAAATGTCTTTGGACTTTGATTCGTGGACATTTTTAATGATCCGTTCATTTATTGTTAAAATATAAAATGAAACAGCTTTTTAAAAAATAATAAAATAGTTGCTGTTCAAAGAGCCTTTTATTTAGAAGCAGGTGATGTTCTGCTGGATTCTCTGGACCAGATGAAGGTCTCTTCTGCAGCTTTGACCTCTGGTGGTGTTACTGAAGACACTTTTGTCCTATTTTGAAGAGCAGAGATGTTTTCTTTCGACTGGACTTCGTGGTGTTCAGCTCATCAATGGAAGTTTGGTTGTCTGCACAGCAAATGTTCCTGATTGGGACAAATAAAAATATTTCTTTAAATATAAAGAAACACTAAACTGTATGTATGTATATATAATAAAGAAAAAAAAACAGAAAAAAAACAATGGAAAAAAAACGCCCAAATAAATAAGTTATTTAAAGTTGAGCTTTTGTGGTGTCTAAAAAAAGCTGTAGCTTTATTTGGTAAAAATAAGAAAGACTGAACCATTTAGAAATTAAAGTGTTCACTCAGATCAACTGTTAAAAAGCTAAGCTAACGTTAGCCGATCATTAAACCTTCACAGTTCAGTAAACGTCACATTTTATTTTATTTTATTCTCACTTCGATAAAGCTGCAGAACTAAACTCCGCTGGTTAAACTGGGACTTCACATATATCCAAAAAGTGGGAGATTTTGGACTGAGTGGGTTTGCTCCATCACCCCGGCGGCCTGGATCGCTCTGCCCAGGAATGATGCCTGAAGGCCGGCTTCTCCGTGCGGGTCGGCCCGCTATCGCGGTTCAATCAATATCCCACCAAGTTGTCAGTCGGCGTCACTTGAAAAGTAGCTGAAAAAAAGCTTCTCCTAGCAGGGTGATGGGAGAATCGTTCTACTGCTGTTTTTTTTAAAGTTTTTTTGTGGTTCAGGCGACGCAAATTCAAGGTTTTTTCAGGTTGTGGAAACAGCCAGAGTGAGACGTAGCAGTCTCCGCCCCCTTGCCGCTTCTGAAGCGACGCGTCTGACATCACGACGCATTGGAAACGCACCGGCCTGGTGTTACGACGCGTTGGAAACGCACCGGCCTGGTGTTACGACGCGTTGGGAAGCGTTAAAGCGTTGCGCTGAAGCTTGCAGTGTGAAAGGCCCTTGAACTGCTTGAATAAATCGAACTTGCCCTCTGCGACACTGACAGGCGCAACCCTCAACCTATCAAATCGCTTGAACACAGACACGCCATATCCGTTTGTTTTAAAATTAATTACTTTAGTTAATTAATTTTGTTTGTTAAATATGTGATATTATTGAATAACTAATATTTTGCTGTATTTTCCAGTATTTCTTTTTCTTTCTTTTTTCTTTTTTGATAACTCTAACATCCGAGGTTGATGACGTGAGGGGGCGTCGGCCCCAAACGCCCCCTCGTGGCGCCGGGTCCAGCTGGGGCCCATTTGAACGCAGATGCACTTCAATACACCAAATAGTTGAATGTTGTTAATGGGATTATTTCACTTTTATCATAATTTACCTTATAGCCTGAGGCAGCACCATAAGTGTCTCATACATCCTGTAGTCATGCAAGAGAATGAGTGAGGTCCTTTAAATAGAAGAGAACATCATCAGCTAATAGATTAATTTTATGGGTTGTCTGGCCAACTTTAAAGCCCTTTATATCAGGGTCTCTTCTGATCGTCTCTGCCACGGCTCATTGGCCGAGGCAAAGAGACTTGTACAGTGGACAACCCTGTCTACTGTACACAGTTGGACCATTGGTAATGCAGAAGAGGCAGACAAGCTTGGGGCAGAGGCGAAGTCCAAATAAACAAAGGACCTGCTGACAGCAGAGGGGCAGGAGGCAGGCGGCCATACCGCCAATAGGAAGCAAAAACATCATCAGAGTGGTGACCGCACGACTCACCTGAGTCCACAGCGGAGTCAGAGCAAGGTCCATGCGATGGCTATATGGGGGACACACAACAGTCAGTGGGTCAAATGATAGATCACGAGGCCACATGAAGACCAAGGGACAAGTTATTGTGCACCTTAGTAAGGACCACAGCAGAGTCACCTGGAGCACTGTGGGGCCTGTTAAGGACCACAGCACAGCCCGGAATACAACCGTGGTGCTCATTAGCTGGTGAAACAAAAACCCCACCAGCAAAAAACAGAAAAAAAAAGATTAGTCCTGCACCCTGAGAACACAGAGCCCGGGCCAGTACAGGGTTTAATTAGGTCAGCTAAGTAGGGAGGTGCCAGTCCATGAACAGTTTTATAGGCTAGTAGTGGAACCTTAAAATCTGATCTCACTTTGACAGGAAGCCAGTGAAGAGACGCCAAAATGGGTGTAATGTGGTTGAACTTTCTGCTTCGTGTCAAAACTCTGGCTGCAGCATTTTGAACCAATTGGAGACCCCTAATGCTGGACTGCGGTAAACCAGAAAATAGAACATTGCAGTAGTCCAATCTAGAAGAGATAAACGCATGGATCAGGGTCTCAGCATCAGCCATAGACAGGATGGGACGAATCTTCACTACATTTTGCAGGTGGAACAAAACAGTCCTCGTAATATTTCTAATGTTGAGGTCAAAGGGCAATGTAGGATCAAAAATTACCCCAAGGTTCCTCACTTTGTCAGTGTGATGTATGACACACGAGCCTAGGCTGAGCGTTAACTGGTCAAATTGATGCTGATGTCTCACTGGACCAAAAACCATCATTTCACTCTTACCAGAATTTAAAAGTAGGAAGTTTCTAGACATTCAGCTTCTCACTGATGCAAGACAATCTTCTAAGGATTATCATCAGCATAGCAGTGAAAGGTAACCCCAAAACACTGCAATATGTGCCCAAGGGGTGTAATATAAAGGGAGAAAAGCAGGGGGCCTAAGACAGACCCTTGTGGAGCCCCACATTTCATGTCACTAAAGCTAGAGGTAGTGTTACTGTACAAAACACAGTGAGAATGACTGGTCAAGTATGACGTCACTCCCAGTAATCCCAAAATGATTTTCCAGCCTATCAAGTAGAATACGATGATCCACGGTATCATATTTTCTAAAAGCACACTGCAGTGGCTCAAAGAGATTATTCTCAGTAAGATAATCCACAAGCTGCCGTGACACCACTTTTTCCAGAATTTTAGAGCAAAATGATAGATTTGATATCGGCTGATAGTTTTTCAATACACTAGGGTCAAGATTAGATTTCCAACAAACCAAGCAACAGACGAGCTGCTTCAATAATTCCCACAGCATCGTCTGAAATATTTTACTATCCTTAAAATATCACCAGTGTCCACAGTTTGAGAGAAAGAGAGAATAATCTGTAGCTTATTTCACTCACAAAAGGCACCAGAAGCAAAACAGAAACCAATATCCCAACTGGCATGTCCTCATGTACTCATGTCCAACGTACTAACTTATTTTGATTAATGAAGGCAAGAAATCTCATCTCCCCTGGGATGTCTCCCCCTAGTGTTAACCTCACAATATAGTCTTGCATCATGCCGCCACCACTTAAGCTAACTGCAGAAAACCCCATAGACACAGCCGTCTGACCTCTGAAATAACGTATCTGCAGGACCATCCCCATAGGCCCAGAATCTGAACCAGACTTCATCAGGTCACTCCTCATCCTGATAATCACCAGACTCATCTGAAATTGGTGACTTCCAGACTGCCCGGGCTAAGCAAACTGCCTAATCACGATTCCTGTGTGACCAGGATCAGAGTGGAGCGACCGGCTGTGTCACCACACACACAGTTTCAGTTTCAGTGACAGACTCATCCACCCTCACTGTGTGAGGGAGAGATTCCACAGTTCGTTTCTCCCGGCTGCTGTCAGACTGTACGATGATCAATGCTAGTACTGTGGTAACCATAGCAACCAGGACAATAATCATGTCACTACCTGCTGTATTTATTAGGTGCAATAATTTAATTTATGGTGCAAACTCAAGTCACTTTACCGACTATATTTTAACCTGTCCATATTGTAAATATCAGAGTAACTTATCGTACATTTCACGCTGAAGTCACTTTATCTGATCACTTTTACATCCTGACAGTGTATATCATCCCGACAGTGCAGCACTGAACTGAACAATGGTAGCCTCAGCTTTACCCGGCACTCAGTGCTTTTTTTTAATTCTTGTTTTTAAGAGATACTTGTCTGTTTTATTTCATGCCCTTCTGTCTATTCCTACTGTTCTATGCTGCGATGTGACACTGACATTTCCCCATTGATGGATGAATAAAGGCTTTTCTTATCTTATCTTATACACAACCCACCACCTCTCTTCAGGAATCTAATCCTAATCCCGATTCCTGGATTCCTTTCGAACTCAGTCACTGCACACTCAAAATGGTGCTTTAACTCAATTCAACAAACCATAAACAACTTGAATTCCTTTAGTCCTTTAATTTGATACTTAAATTAAATGAGCTCCTTCAGCTCGCGAACAATGTCGAGATTTGATTGCATTTTAACATTAACTCACATTATGAGTCCTTTTGGATTTCATCACATGTCCAAAAGCAGAATTAAAGAGTTTGCACTTACCGGCATGATGCCAAGCTGATGTGGAATTTCTGTGATGATATCAGCATAAAATGAGACAGGTGACTAAAAAGCGCTCAGGATTCAGACGTACTGATGCAGAGTGATTTATTTTTGGTTGATGCAGAAACAGATGCACCTGGAGAAGTTCAAAAGGTACCTCATGCAACGTACCCACTGAGCCTTCTGACCTTCCATTCACAGAGAGCCGTGTTAAGGACCTTCTGCCAGAACAATACAAAATCAGAATACAAACATGGCCTTCAGACAGTCAGGGGCATGATTAGATGTTTAGCCACAAGTTGGAGGAACACGAAATGTGGTATCAACATGGCGGGGGGGGGGGGGGGGGGGGGGGTGACCCTGGGCTGGTACGGCCTGCCCTGACAATATGAATATGAGGAAAACATCCATTTTTCTTCTACATGTATGTATGTACAAAGACAATAAAGGCTCTTTTTCTTCTTCTTTTTAATAATCAGCTCATCTCCTCCTCTGGGTGTACCTGTGGTGTCAGAATCAAGTGTGACTGTGTGTGATAATATTTCCACATGCCTTCACGATGACATCATTATGTCCCAGAGCTGAAATGAGACAAAAACTTTTAAAATCACTATACTTCAGTACTTTTTCGGCAACCATAAGATTTTCTCAAAGAAGGCGGGGCTACCCCTCCTACATCATCTTCTTGGTCGCCATGATAGACAAATGTTAATTAATCACAAAGATTACAGACGACGCTCCATCCTCAGGTTCAGGTTTTTACACAAACATCACTCAGTGTTTCTCTAAAATACACAACTCTGAAGTGGTTCAAGTGTCCGTAGTGTTTAACACTAACAGAGTACTCACAGGCAGTAATACTGCAGTACTGTAACAGAGAAACAGAAGTCTTACAGCTGTGTACTTGGAACAGGTATCTTGTTACAATGAATGATGATGAAATATTTCTCCTCTAAGACTGTCCTGTAGTAATCTGCCGCAATCCCCCCTGTATTATTCCAGCCTGTTTTAATCTGTGTTAATCCCCCTGTATTAATTCATCCTGTTTGAATCAGTGTGTCAATCCCCTCTGTATTAATCTGTCCTGTTTTAATCTGTGTTAATCCCCCTCTGTATTAATCCATCCCATCTTAATTTTTGTGTTATTCCCTCCTGTATTAATCCATCCTGTTTTAATCTGTGTGTTAATCCCCCTGGGTATTAATCTGTTGTGTTTTAATCTGCATTAATCCCCCTGTATTAATCCATCCCATTTTAAATTTGTGTTAATCCCCTCTGTATTAATCCATCCAGTCTTAACTAGTGTGTTAATCCCCCTGTAGTAATCCATCCTGTCTTAATCTGTATGTTAATCCCTCTTGTATTAATATGTCCTGTTTTAATCTGTGTCAATCCCCTCTGTATTAATCCATCCCATCTTAATTTTTTGTGTTAATACCCCGTATTAATCCATCCTGTTTTAACCACTGTGTTAATCCCCCCATATTAATCCATCCCGTCTTAATCTGTGTGTTAATCCCGTGTATTAATCCATCCTGTTTTAATCTGTGTGTTAATCCCCCTGTATTAATCCATCCCATTTTAATCAGTGTGTTAATCCCTCTTGTATTAATATGTCCTGTTTTAATCTGTGTTAATCCCCCCATATTAATCCATCCCGTCTTAATCTGTGTGTTAATCCCCCCTGTATTAATCCATTTTGTTTTAATCTGTGTTAATCCCAATTTCAATTTATTTTAATTTATATAGCGCCAAATCACAACAGAGTTGCCTCAAGGCGCTTCACACAGGTAAGGTCTAACCCCCAGAGCAACAGCGGTAAAGAAAAACTCCCTCTGAGGAAGAAACCTCAAGCAGACCAGACTCAAAGGGGTGACCCTCTGCTTGGGTCATGATACAGACATAAATTACAAAACAATTCACAAAACGAATATACAGGAAATGCTGTTGGCGCACAGGACAGGAGGGTCTCCAGCACAAATACAACTCCCATCTCTGGATGGAGCTGCACCTTAAACAGAGAGAAAAAACAGAATCAGGCATCAGAAAGACAACAAATACAGCATAATTTGTCAGCATTAAACAACAAGAAATACTAAGGTGATCGCCGGCCACTAGCCCTAAACTTCACTAAAAGACCCAGAATTTAGATAAAGTTGAGGCCGCAGCCCACTCCAATTACTAATAAATGAATTAAAAGAGTAAAAAGTGTAAAACTATACTATACCAGTATGGTAGCCACATGAAAGGGAAATAAGTGCGTCTTAAGTCTGGACTTGAAAGTGTCCACAGAATCTGACTGTTTTATTGATGCAGGGAGATCATTCCACAGAACAGGGGCACGATAAGAGAAGGCTCTGTGACCCACAGACTTCTTATTCACCTTAGGGACACAAAGTAGTCCTGCACCCTGAGAACGTAAAGCCCGGGCCGGTACGTAAGGTTTAATTAGGTCAGCTAGGTAGGGAGGTGCCAGTCCATGAACAATTTTATAGGTTAGTAGCAGAACCTTAAAATCTGATCTCACTGGGACAGGAAGCCAGTGAAGAGACGCCAAAATGGGTGTAATGTGGTCGAACTTTCTGCTTCGAGTCAAAAGTCTGGCTGCAGCATTTTGAACCAGTTGGAGAGTCCTAATGCTGGACTGTGGTAAACCAGAAAATAGAACATTGCAGTAGTCCAATCGAGAAGAGATAAACACATGAATCAGGGTCTCAGCATCAGCAATAGACAGGATGGGACGAATCTTCACTATATTTCGCAGGTGGAAGAAAGCAGTACTAGTAATATTTCTAATGTGGAGGTCAAAGGACAACAAAGGATCAAAAATTACCCCAAGGTTCCTCACTTTGTCAGTGTGATGTATGACACACGAGCTGAGGCTGAGTGTTAACTGGTCAAATTGATGCCGATGTCTCACTGGACCAACAACCATCATTTCAGTCTTATCAGAGTTTAAAAGTAGGAAGTTTCTCGACATCCAACTTCTCACTGCTGCAAGGCAATCTTCTAAGGATTTTATGTGGATGAGATTACCAGCAGTTATCGGCATGTATAACTGAGTATCATCTGCATAGCAGTGAAAGGTAATCCCAAAACACTGCAATATGTGCCCAAGGGGTGCTATATAAAGGGAGAAAAGCAGGGGGCCTAAAATGGATCCCTATGCAACCCCAAATTTCATGTAATTAAGGTTAGAGGTAGTGTTACTGTACAAAACACAGTGAGAACGACTGGTGAAGTATGACGTCAGCCATGCAAGGGCACTCCCAGTAATCCCAAAATGATTTTCCAGCCTATCAAGTAGAATATGATGATCCACTGTATCAAATGCAGCACTGAGATCTAACAGCAACAGAACCACAGTGGTGTCTGAATCCACTGCAAGCAGAAGATCATTCACCACTTTAGTGAGAGCCGTCTCTGTGGAATATTTTGTAAAAGCAGACTGCAGTGGCACAAAGAGATTATTCTCAGTAAGATAGTTCATGAGCTGCCGTGAAACAAATTTTTCTTTGATGGATGGATTAATCCCCCCTCCCCCAGATTAATCCATCCTGTCAATTTTTGTGTTAATCCTCCCTCTATTAATCCATCCTGTCTTAATCTGTGTGTTAATACCCCCAGGTATTAATCTGCCCTGTTTTAATCTGTGTGTTAATCCCCCTGTATTAATCCATCCCATTTTAAATTTGTGTTAATCCCCCCTGTATTAATCCATCCTGTCTTAATAGGTGTGTTAATCCCCCCGTATTAAGCCATCCGTTTTAATCTGTGTGTTAATCCCCCTGTATGAATCCATCCTGTCTTAATCTGTGTGTTAATCCCCCTGTATTAATCCATAATTTTAATCTGTGTGTTAATCCCCGCTATCTTAATCTGTGTGTTAATCTGTCCTGTATAAATCCATCCTGCAGTTGTCAGTAGAGCTTCATGGAGGCTGAGAACAGTTGGGTCAGATCCTCTTGGTCGTTCTCTCTGGGAGACAGTTTGGTGACTCGCTCCTGACAATCAGAAATATCACCATCAAACTCCAGAAGTATAAAAACAGTCCATTCTGTCTTTAAAACAACTGAAATAAGTTACATTTTATTAATTAGATTTTAGAAATTCAACTCTATTTTTCAGGGCTGTGAAATGAAAATTGTGAAATCTGAGGAAAATTTGCAGGGGGACTGGGGGGCACAGCCCCCCATGAGCCAGGGTCTAGGGCCCATGGGGCCCCAGAAACCAAAGTAATTTTGTATCTAATGATACATTTTCAGCATCTCCTGGAAGAAAAAAAAGAAAAACAAGTGCATAATTAAATGATCTTAGATTCAAACTTTCATTTGAAGTGTCAATGATCATGTTGATATAACAGAATATGACATGGACGTAGGACCTGGAATGATTTTCCTTTAAATTCTAAACCAAATTATGCATCAACTCAGAACAGTTAAACTACATGAAATTCATGAAGACTGAAAAGACTGTTAAAGTATTTCAAAAACCACAGAAAATCATGGTAAAATATCAATAACATACCTTATAGTAAAAAAAGTCACATATTGTTGTGTGAATTCATGTAAATCCATTAAAAACCACAATGTCTTTTTTCTGATGATAGAAGTCAACACTAAGGGCCCCTTCACACATAGTATGAATAAATACAACTCGGGGCGACTCATGGAGAAACAGTTCGTATGAGCAAACCACGAAAACATCGCACCGACAGGTAGGCGTGCACGATCCCGGTGCGACGGTTCATGTTCTTGTTCTCCAGCTGGGACGTCCAGGAGCAGAAATCTTTACAGCTGTGGCTGTGAGCAGACACCCCCCCCCCCCGGTCTGTTCAGCTCCCAGACCATCATGTCACTCTGTGCTATGTGGCCATTTGTTATTTGTTATGTAATTGCATATGTAGGTATTGTGGTAATTATTTATATAACTGTCCTGGCGGTGGTGTCTGTGTTTGTAATGTGTGCACTGAGCCGTCATCCAGCTGTCAGTGTGCTGTGATCAGCTGACAGGCCCCTGCTGTGTGCGATCAGACTGGTGTCCGGCCCCCATGTGATCAGATCTGTACAAACATATCAGCATTTTATTAAACGCACACACACACGTGCGAGACACACGCACCACGTGTGTGGCTTTCACACCACACTCGTGGGGCACTTAGACAAATTTCACATCCAGCTCAACAGTGATCGTCCACTGACTGTTTTCGTGATATAGTGTGAAAGGCCACACATTTTATAAGCGCCATGCGAGCGGTGTTAGATGTTTGTGTGTGTCAACTGGAATTTGGCCGACGCCTTCAGCGAGAGGGTTCGATGGGTTCACACAGCACACACTCTGTCTTTCAGCTGCTGGTGTGCACAAATACTTGTAGCAACAGGTGTACGAGGCATTGGAGGCAGCTATAATTTTACACGTTTTGCATACGATTCCTGCTTCATGTGCACTTCATGAGCAATTTGACCACATTCGTACTACGTGTGAAGGGGCCCTAATAAAAGTCACTTATATTCTTGTGTAAATTCCTGTAAATCCATTCAAAGCCACAATGTCTTTTTTCCAATGAAAGAAAGTCTAGATTAATAAAAGTCATTTAGAATCTTGTCTGAAATCCCATTTGAACTGCACAATATTTATTTCCCAGGGAGATAAAAATTCTTACCGTGGTTCCTGATGGCACAAGATGCAGTGAGCTTTTCCTGTTTCTTTTATCTTTCAGATGTCTTCATGAAGACAACTTTAAATTCAAGCCAGCGCCAATTCCACGGATTCTTGATTGCTGATCAAAATTTTCAAACCGTCTTTCTCACCATCTTCTCTCTGTCCGACGTCGCTCTGTGACACAGACATGCCACAAAATTCTTCTTTTAAAAACTTGATAGCTGTAAAAGTGTGCGATGTCCACATGCTACTTTTAGCTTAAGAACAGCATCCCTGTAGCAACCAGCCAGTCCCACTTTACGACAACTGTCGTAAGACAAAAATGACGATCACATTGTCCCGTATTAATAAGGACACAAACACGTCACAGAGGAAACTAAAAACTGCACTAAGTCCAATAAGCTGATTGGTGATGAAGGTCTCCTTCCTGTTCCTCATCCACCATCAGCGTGTTCACGTTTCCCCTGTAGGGGGCGTCTCTGTACCAACAGACTCTTCTAACCACATGCTCGCCTCCTCAGTGGTTTACTGAGTGACGCTCCACACACCAGTGACGGTGCCTGTGTTCTAAACCAATCCTGGATCAATCATTTGTCCTGAGTGAAACGTTGACTCAAAGAAAGACTCAAAGAACCTCTAAAAAGTGCACTGTTATTTTGAAAGTCTGAAGAAACTCAGACTTGATGCCCCGTCCACTCTCCTGGCTGTCAAAGCCTTCTGGGAGTTGTAGTTTAACTGATGATGATGGAGCTAACCTGCGGGATGGTTCCTTGGACCAGTGCCGGTATGTCGTCTTTGGTGTAGCCCACAGCTCCCAGTCCATCCTCCACCTGCAAGTCAAACAGGAAGTGGCGCAGCGTGTCAGCGAGCACAGCACCGGCATCTTCCCTCTTCACACGACGCACATCTGCACCTGAAGACAGCACAGACGCACCAGTCTCATCAGGACCTCAGAGCCGGTCACTCCCGTTCCATTTCTGGACTAATTTTTTGTTTGTTTGTCTGATCTGGTTTAGTTGAGCCATACCCAGGATTTCTGCAGCCTCCAGATGGCGCTCTGGACACACTGATGCTGTGAAGGAGAAGACAGCTGGGGAGGTGAGAACCACTGAGAGGCCATGAGGCTGGGGACACACGCACAAGAACAAAAAACACTGAACCAATCTTGAGACAAGTTCCAAATCCAGATTCTCCAAAACAAGAATGAAGCATCTGAAAGTTAAACTGGTTTCAGGTTGTAACTGATCAACATAACTCAGTCACTATGACGAATACTCAAAGCTGTCGAAACATGTTCCTGACACTCACCACCAGAGGGTGCTCCACACTGTAACCCTTTGCCATGTGAGTCTTCACGTTACCCGCGATAGCGTATGACATCCCATGACTGCAGTAAGGGAAAAGAATTATTTCAGCAGTTAGACCGTAAGATGATCACAAAGACCAGAATCAGGTCTGGACTGGGCATATGAATGAATTTTATTTATTCAGCACACACACTTAACAAAAAAAAAAAAACAAACTTGTAAACAATTTCCCAGTTTTGTGCAGTCATAAAAGTGTAGACAGAAGCAAAAGCTTAAAAACACCCACCCCTTTTACTACGACGATAGTGTACTACTACGAGGGTAGGCTGAAAAGGTCTAAGGCTGACTATGATGCAGTTGTTGAATTGAACAAATTCAGGGTTATTTTTCTACACAGTCTCACTGTAACGCCACACACTTCTTCCAGCGGTGCTTGAGTGCTTCAATTCCCTTGGCATAGAAGCTTTCATCTTGAGAGTCAAAATTGTCCTCAACGGCAGCCGTCACCTCATCATTGCTCCAATAGTGCTTCCCAGCCAAGTTTTTTTTCAGGTTTGGGAACAGATGAAAGTCCGAGGGTGCCAAGTCAGGGGAGTATGGTGGGTGATCTACCAGTTTGAATCCACACTCGTGGATAGTGGCCATGATTTTTTTTTCCTTTTAGTTTATGAACTGTCAGTAATTTTGTTTTCATCTGTTTCTTTAATATACCGCATCCACCACTCCACAGAACCATCATGGGTCCTGGATGCCATACAACCGGTCCATCCCTATCCCTCTAAAGTAACCGTCTATTTGCAGCAGCCAGGTGGAATGCAGGCATGTCCTTGGACAGGTTGAACGTAGGTGTGTCCTTGGACAGGTGAAATGCAGGTCTGTCCTTGGACAGGTGAAGCCTCGGTGCTCTTTCTCCAGCCTGGTGAGTGCCTCGGTGTCTGGGCCATTCTTTCTCCCACCCGGTGCATGCCTCAGCATTCTTTCTCCCGTCCGGTGCGTGCCTCTGTGTCTGGGGCGTTCTTTCTCCCGCCCGGTGTGTGCCCCTGCGTTCTTTCTCCCGTCCGGTGCATGCCTTGGTGCCTGGATCGTACTTTCTCCCCCCCCAGTGCGTGCCTCAGCGTCTGGGTCATTCTTTCTCCCGCCCAGTGCATGCCTCAGTGTCTGGACCGATCTTTCTCCCACACAGTTCATGTTTCTGTGTCAGGACGTTCTTTCTCCTGTCCAGTGCATGCCTCTGTGTCTGGGCCATTCTTTCTCCCACCCGGTGCGTGCCCCTGCGTTCTTTCTCCCGTCCGGTGCATGCCTTGGTACCTGGGTCTTACTTTGTCCCCTCCAGTGCGTGCCTCAGCATCTGGGCCATACTTTCTCCCGCCCAGTGCATGTTTCTGTTTCTGGGCCATTCTTTCTCCCGCCCAGTGAGTGCCTCTGTGTCTGGGCCATTCTTTCTCCCACCCGGTGCATGCCCCTGCGTTCTTTCTCCCGTCCGCTGCATGCCTTGGTACCTGGGTCTTACTTTCTCCCCTCCAGTGCGTGCCTCAGCGTCTGGGCCATACTTTCTCCCGCCCAGTGCATGTTTCTGTTTCTGGGCCATTCTTTCTCCCGCCCAGTGCATGCCTCGGTGTCCTTTCTCCCATCCGGTGTGTGCCTTGTTGTCTGGCTCATTCTTGCTCCTGCCCGGTGCATGTCTTTGTGTTCTTTCTCCTGCTCAGTGCGTGCCTCGGCATTGTTTCTCCCGTCCGGTGTGTACCTCAGCATCTGGCCCCTTCTTCCTTCCGCCCGGTGTGTGCCTCTGCATCTGGCCCCTTATTCCTCCCGCCTGGTGCGTGCCTCTGCACTCTTTCTCCCGTCTAGTGCATGCCTCGCTGTATGGACCGCTCTTTGTCCCATCCGGTGTGTACCTCTGCGTTTTTTCTCCCATCCGGTGTGTGCCTCAGTGTCTAGGGTGTGGTTTCTCCCACCCAGCTTGTGTCTTAGCGTTTGAGGCATTCTTTCTCCCGTCTGGTGTGTGCCACGGTGTTCTTTCTCCTGCCCGGTGCATGCCTCGGCGTTCTTTCTCCCGTCTGGTGTGTGCTCCCAAGGCCTTCTGTGTTGGCCCTTCTTCTCTTTGTGCCAAGCACAAAAACCCCGCCCCCACTCACACTCTCCGCCAATCATCCTTCATCACCACTCACACCTCATGAATCAACCAATCAACAGGAAGACTGGCACATGTGCAACTTGCGCCACGCACAAATTATAGTAATATTTCAATAAAACATTATCACTAACACCAACTCCAACCATCTATTGTCAAGTACAGTTACAGCCATTACCTTAATATTTTAGGGAATACTACTAACCAGATAGGTGACACTAACTTATCGTAAATGACATTTTACATTTAATATGGAGTGATGATTTACCTGGTACCACTAACTCTCTCCCCATAACCCCCGATTTTCCACAGGGCTACACCGATTTTCACCATCATGTTTTCCTCACCATAGATGAACGCCGGCATTTCCAAAACCTATGCCAGCGAACACACTGGCCAGGTGCATGCTGGATCGAGCCTCCAGGTCTTCAGCGTCACACACCGCTCTGCAAACCAGTAAACAACATCAGAAGTAAAATCTGAAGCTGATCACTGAACTTTGAGCTTCTACACCAAATTAATTTCATAATATCTTTTTCTTTGCTCAACATTTGTCCCACATTTTGTGTCGGCCTGACATGGGTCACGGACCCAAAGACTGAGCAGGCTTTTACTCAGAGGCAACAATCGTTTGAACCCACAGACAGTTTAATTACTGGACAACCTGCTGGAAACACAGAGTTAAAAATTAACATACATCATAAGACAGGTGTGTGAACAGGAGCCACGTGGACATATCCACCACACCACAGGACCACCCCAGCTCCAGGATGGCATCCACACAGGCAGACAACTGGTCCATCTCCACATCTCCTAAGGAACCATCCATCTGCAGCAGCCAGTTCAAACACAGGCGTGTCCTTTTCCAGTCACTGGGGTCCTTAACACTGAGGCACCTGTGTGCTGGATCATGTCCAGAGAAACATGGAGAAAATGTTGGAGCATTATATTTAAAAAATAAATAAATAAATAACTGGGTAGCAGCTTGTTCATTAAACCAAAGCGTTGGTGGGTTCAGTCCCTGATTGCTGCTGAGTGTTGATGTGTAGTCTCGAACATGTGATGTATCAACATAGAGAAAGAAAAAAAACACAGAATTTGTATTTTGGTGAAAGTTTTTAGGAGGTGGGATCCTGCTGGGGTCCTCCTGGGTTTGTGTATATACATCAAAAAGGTGATGGGCTTACCTTTTCATGTACTTAGCCACCACCCTGAGTGCCTGCAGGGCCCAGACATCGCTGATGGGGTTGCTGCCCTGGTAGGCAGGGCGGTTGATTGGGTTGGGGGGGCAGGGGCTCCGCCGATTGTAGGGCAGAGCAGTGTAGGACTCCAGGGCATGGCTGCAGGAAGACATAGCCCCATTATGAAGACAGTCACAATCACTGACGGGTAGACTGGTCACAGTTATAGTGCCACCCTCAGTTTAGCATATTTGCATTTGCATGTGTGCTCCCGATCTATTTAGTTCACATTATTGTTGGACTGACCACAGCACGTCAAAACCAGTGTTGGCGGCCACTCGCTCAGGCATGTGCAGTGTGTGCAGAGGATCCACGATCCCCAGGGTAGGTCTGAGGGTTCTACTGGCGATACCTGGAAAGCAGACAATCAATCCTCATCACTCAGCAGGTTTAAATCTCATATCAGTCTCAAACAGTGCCACCTGTTGCTGGGAGCACTGAGTCACGAGTTGATCGAGCTGGCTTGAAGTTACTCAGCATGTTTAAACGTGACACAATGGCAAATTAACAGATTTCTACTGACCGTAAGTCATTTCTAAACTGAACAGCTTGTCCAGGTGGGTCAAGTGTGTGAACCATTGGAATGGTTAGCATATTCATTAGCGGTTAGCTTGTGCTTATTTGGCTATACTCTTGAATTTTCTGGTGCACAAAGTCCACTACTTTACACTTTGTGTAAATCCTGCGTGATGCTGGCAGATAGGGTGGCTCTTTTACAGAGCCATGTCCATAAGCTAAAAGAGCCTCTTAGCTTAGTGGAGTTAGATGTCACAGGCACTCCAAACAAGGTGAGTGTTGGGCTGGCTAGCTTTGAAAGATGAGAGAGGTCGGTAATTTTCATCATAGGTACACTTCAAATGTGAGAGACAAAATGAGAAAAAAAATCCAGGAAATCACACTGTAGGATTTTTAAAGAATTTATTTGTAAATTATGGTGGAAAATAAGTATTTGGTCAATAACAAAAGTTCAACTCAATACTTTGTAACATAATCATAACATTAAAAAAAATGAGGTGGGCTTCATAGATAATTGGCAAAGCTTCTGGGGAAAACCTGGTCTTGTTAGGAGAGACGGCATCCATCCCACTTTGGATGGAGCAGCTCTCATTTCTAGAAATCTGGACAATTTTCTTAAATCCTCCAAACCGTGACTATCCAGGGTTGGGACCAGGAAGCAGAGTTGTAGTCTTACACACCTCTCTGCAGCTTCTCTCCCCCTGCCATCCCCTCATTACCCCATCCCCGTAGAGACGGTGCCTGCTCCCAGACTACCAATAACCAGTAAAAATCTATTTAAGCATAAAAATTCAAAAAGAAAAAATAATATAGCACCTTCAACTGCACCACAGACTAAAACAGTTAAATGTGGTCTGTTAAACATTAGGTCTCTCTCTTCTAAGTCCCTGTTGGTAAATGATATAATAATTGATCAACATATTGATTTATTCTGCCTTACAGAAACCTGGTTACAGCAGGATGAATATGTTAGTTTAAATGAGTCAACACCCCCGAGTCACACTAACTGTCAGAATGCTCGTAGCACGGGCCGAGGAGGAGGATTAGCAGCAATCTTCCATTCCAGCTTATTAATTAATAAAAAACCCAGACAGAGCTTTAATTCATTTGAAAGCTTGATTCTTAGTCTTGTCCATCCAAATTGGAGGTCCCAAAAAACAGTTTTATTTGTTGTTATCTATCGTCCATCTGGTCGTTACTGTGAGTTTCTCTGTGAATTTTCAGACCTTTTGTCTGACTTAGTGCTTAGCTCAGATAAGATAATTATAGTGGGCGATTTTAACATCCACACAGATGCTGAGAATGACAGCCTCAACACTGCATTTAATCTATTATTAGACTCAATTGGCTTTGCTCAAAATGTAAATGAGTCCACCCACCACTTTAAACATACTTTAGATCTTGTTCTGACTTATGGTATGGAAATTGAAGACGTAACACTATTCCCTGAAAACCCCTTTTTGTCTGATCATTTCTTAATAACATTTACTTTAATGGACTACCGAGCAGTGGGGAATAAGTTTCATTACAGTAGAAGTCTTTCTGAAAGTGCTGTAACTAGGTTTAAGGATATGATTCCTTCTTTATGTTCTCCAATGCCATATACCAACACAGTGCGGAGTAGCTACCTAAACTCTGTCAGTGAGATAGATTATCTCGTCAATAGCTTTACATCCTCACTGAGCACAACTTTGGATGCTGTAGCTCCTCTGAAAAAGAGAGCCTTAAATCAGAAGTGCCTGACTCCGTGGTATAACCCAAAATCGCAGTTTAAAGCAGATAACCCGTAAGCTGGAGGGGAAATGGCGTCTCACTAATTCAGAAGATCTTCACTTAGCCTGGAAAAAGAGTCTGTTGCGCTATAAAAAAAAAAGCCCTCCGTAAAGCTAGGACATCTTACTATTCATCACTAATTGAAGAAAATAAGAACAACCCCAGGTTTCTTTTCAGCGCTGTAGCCAGGCTGACAAAGAGTCAGAGCTCTATTGAGCCGAGTATTCCTTTAACTAGTAATGACTTCATGACTTTCTTTGCTAATAAAATTTTAGCTATTAGAGAAAAAAATTACTCATAACCATCCCAAAGATATATCGTTATCTTTGGCTGCTTTCAGTAATGCTGGTATTTGGTTAGACTCTTTCTCTCCGATTGTTCTGTCTGAGTTATTTTCATTAGTTACTTCCTCCAAACCATCAACATGTCTATTAGACCCCATTCCGACCAGGCTGCTCAAGGAAGCCCTACCATTAATTAATGCTTCGATCTTAAATATGATCAATCTATCTTTATTAGTTGGCTATGTACCACAGGCTTTTAAGGTGGCAGTAATTAAACCATTACTTAAAAAGCCATCACTTGACCCAGCTATCTTAGCTAATTATAGGCCAACCTCCAACCTTCCTTTTCTCTCAAAAATTCTTGAAAGGATAGTTGTAAAACAGCTAACTGATCATCTGCAGAGGAATGGTCTATTTGAAGAGTTTCAGTCAGGTTTTAGAATTCATCATAGTATAGAAACAGCATTAGTGAAGGTTACAAATGATCTTCTTATGGCCTCAGACTCATCTCTGTGCTTGTCCTGTTAGAGCTCAGTGCCGCTTTTGATACTGTTGACCATAAAATTTTATTACAGAGGTTAGAGCATGCCATAGGTATTAAAGGCACTGCGCTGCGGTGGTTTGAATCATATTTATGTAATATATTATAATTTGTTCATGTAAATAGGGAGTCTTCTTCACAGACCAAGGTTAATTATGGAGTTCCACAAGGTTCTGTGCTAGGACCAATTTTATTCAATTTATACATGCTTCCCTTAGGCAGTATTATTAAAAAGCATTGCTTAAATTTTCATTGTTACGCACATGATACCCAGCTTTATTTTTATTTATTTATTTATATATATATATATATTTATATAGCACCAAATCACAACAAACAGTTGCCCCAAGGCACTTTATATTGTAAGGCAAGGCCATACAATAATTACGTAAAAACCCCAACGGTCAAAACGACCCCCTGTGAGCAAGCACTTGGCGATAGTGGGAAGGAATGTGTGTTTATCTATCCATGAAGCCAGAGGACACACAACCGATTGTCTTACAGACATAAAGACATGGATGACCTCCTCCTAATTTCCTGCTTTTCAATTCAGATAAAACTGAAGTTATTGTACTTCGCCCCATAAATCTTAGAAACATGGTGTCTAACCAGATCCTTACTCTGGATGGCATTACCCTGACCTCTAGTAATACTGTGAGAAATCTTGGGGACATTTTTGATCAGGATATGTCCTTCAATGCGCATATTAAGCAAATATGTAGGACTGCTTTTTTGCATTTGCGCAATATCTCTAAAATTAGAAAGGTCTTGTCTCAGAGTGATGCTGAAAAACTAATTCATGCATTTATTTCCTCTCGGCTGGACTACTGTAATTCATTATTATCAGGTTGTCCTAAAAGTTCCCTGAAAAGCCTTCAGTTAATTCAAAATGCTGCAGCTAGAGTACTGACAAGGGACTAGAAGGAGAGAGCATATTTCACCCATATTGGCTTCTCTTCAATGGCTTCCTGTTAATTCTAGAATAGAATTTAAAATTCTTCTTCTTACTTATCAGGTTTTGAATAATCAGGTCCCATCTTATCTTAGGGACCTCGTAGTACCATATCACCCCAATAGAGCACTTCGCTCTCAGACTGCAGGCTTACTTGTAGTTCCTAGGGTTTTTAAGAGTAGAATGGGAGGCAGAGCCTTCAGCTTTCAGGCTCCTCTCCTGTGGAACCAGCTCCCATTTCGGATCAGGGAGACAGACACTCTCTCTACTTTTAAGATTAGGCTTAAAACTTTCCTTTTTGCTAAAGCTTATAGTTAGGGCTGGATCAGGTGACCCTGAACCATCCCTTAGTTATCAATCAATCAATCAATCAACTTTTTTCTTATATAGCGCCAAATCACAACAAACAGTTGCCCCAAGGCGCTCCATATTGCAAGGCAAGGCCATACAATAACCATGAAAAACCCCAACGGTCAAAACGACCCCCTGTGAGCAAGCACTTGGCCACAGTGGGAAGGAAAAACTCCCTTTTAACAGGAAGAAACCTCCAGCAGAACCAGGCTCAGGGAGGGGCAGTCTTCTGCTGAGACTGGTTGGGGCTGAGGGAAAGAACCAGGAAAAAGACATGCCGAGAAGGGGGGCAGAGATCGATCACTAATGATTAAATGCAGAGTGATGCATACGGAGCAAAAAAAAGAAAGAAACAGTGCATCATGGGAACCCCCCACAGTCTACGTCTAAAGCAACATAACCAAGGGATGGTCCAGGGTCACCCGATCCAGCCCTAACTATAAGCCTTAGCGAAAAGGAAAGTTTTAAGCCTAATCTTAAAAGTAGAGAGGGTATCTGTCTCCCTGATCTGAATTGGGAGCTGGTTCCACAGGAGAGGAGCCTGAAAGCTGAAGGCTCTGCCTCCCATTCTACTCTTACAAACCCTAGGAACCACAAGTAAGCCCGCAGTCTGAGAGCGAAGCGCTCTAATGGGGTAATATGGTACTACGAGGTCCCTAAGATAAGATGGGACCTGATTATTCAAAACCTTATAAGTAAGAAGAAGAATTTTAAATTCTATTCTAGAATTAACAGGAAGCCAATGAAGAGAGGCCAACACGGGTGAGATATGCTCTCTCCTGCTAGTCCCCGTCAGTACTCTAGCTGCAGCATTCTGAACCAACTGAAGGCTTTTTAGGGAACTTTTAGGACAACCTGATAATAATGAATTACAATAGTCCAGCCTAGAGGAAATAAATGCATGAATTAGTTTTTCAGCATCACTCTGAGACAAGACCTTTCTGATTTTAGAGATATTGCGTAAATGCAAAAAGGCAGTCCTACATATTTTTAGACAGACTGCTGGGTGGTTTCCCATGATGCACTGAGTGTTTCTTTCTCTTTTTGCTCTTTATGCACCACTCTGCATTTAATCAATAGTGATTGATCTCTGCTCTCTTCCACAGCATGTCTTTTTCCTGATTCTCTCCCCTCAGCCCCAACCA
Organism: Thalassophryne amazonica; assembly: GCF_902500255.1. Classification (NCBI taxonomy): domain Eukaryota; kingdom Metazoa; phylum Chordata; class Actinopteri; order Batrachoidiformes; family Batrachoididae; genus Thalassophryne; species Thalassophryne amazonica. The sequence goes on from NC_047114.1 coordinate 101,827,181, forward strand.
GTCCCAGCAGAAGACTGCCCCTCCCTGAGCCTGGTTCTGCTGGAGGTTTCTTCCTGTTAAAAGGGAGTTTTTCCTTCCCACTGTCACCAAGTGCTTGCTCACAGGGGGTCATTTTGACCGTTGGGGTTTTTCTGTAATTATTGTATGGCTTTTGCCTTACAATATAATGCGCCTTGGGACAACTGTTTGTTGTGATTTGGCGCTATATAAATAAAATTGATTTGATTTTAATCTTTGTTGGTAATGACAGAGGTCAAATGTTTCCTGTAAGTCTTCACCAGGTTTGCACACACTGTAGCTGGTATTTTGGTCCATTCCTCCATGCAGATCTCCTCTAGAGCAGTGATGTTTTGGGGCTGTTGCTGGGCAACATCGACTTTCAACTCCCTCAACAAATTTTCTATGGGGTTGAGGTCTGGAGACTGGCTAGACCACTCCAGGACCTTGAAATGCTTTTTACGGAGCCACTCCTTTGTTGCCAGAGCGGTGTGTTTGGGATCATTGTCATGCTGGAAGACCCAGCCATGTTGCATCTTCAATGCTCTCACTGATGGAAGGAGGTTTTGGCTTAAAATCTCACGATACATGGCCACGTTCATTCTTCCCTTAACACAGATCAGTCGTCCTGTCCCCTTTGCAGAAAAACAGCCCCAAAGCATGATGTTTCCACCCTCATGCTTCACAGCAGATATGGTGTTCTTGGAATGCATCTCAGCATTCTTCGTCCTCCAAACATGACTAGTTGAGTTTTTACTAAAAAGTTCTATTTTGGTTTCATCTGACCACATGATATTCTCCCAATCCTCTTCTGGATCATCCATATGCTCTCTGGCAAACTTCAGACAGGCCTGGACATGTACTGGCTTAAGCAGGGGGACACGCCTGGCACTGCAGGATTTGAGTCCCTCTCTGCACAGTGTGTAGCCTTTGTTACTTTGGTCCCAGCTCGCTGCAGGTCATTCATCAGGTCCGTCAGTCTAGTTCTGGGATTTTTGTTCACCGTTCTCATGATCATTTTGATCCCACAGGATGACATCTTACGTGGAGCCCCAGATCAAGGGAGATTATCAATGGTCTTGGATGTCTTCCATTATCTTACAATTGCTCCCACAGTTGATTTATTCACACCAACCTGCTTGACTAATGTAGACTCACTCTTCCAAGCCTGGTGCACATCTACAATTGTCTTCCTGGTGTCCTTCGACAGCTCCTTGGTCTTGGCCATGGTTGAGTTTGGAGTCTGACTGTTTGAGGCTGTGGACCAGGTGTCTTTTATACAGATAAGTTCCAATAGCTGCCATTAATACAGGTAACAGGTGGAGGACATAAGACCTTCTTAAAGAAGTTACAGGTCTGTGAGAGCCAGAAATCTTGCTTGTTTGTGGGTGACCAGATACTTATTTTCCACCTTAATTTACAAATAAATTCTTTAAAAATCCTAAAATGTGATTTTCTGGATTTTTTTTTTTTCATTTTGTCTCTCATAATTGAAGTGTACCTATAGTGGCGAAAATAAGTATTTGATCCCCTGTAAGTTTTGCAAGTTTTCCCACCTACAAAGAATGGAGAGGTCTGTAATTTTTATCGTAGGTACACTTCGACTGTGAGAGACAGAATCTAAAAAAAAAAAAGACAAAAAAATCCAGTAAATCACATTGTATGATTTTTAAATAATTAATTTGCATTTTATTGCATAAAATAAGTATTTGACCCCCCAGAAAAACAGAGCTTGGTACAGAAACATTTGCCATTACAGAGGTCAGATGTTTCCTGTAGTTCTTGACCAAGTTTTCACACACTGCAACAGGGATTTTGGTCCACTCCTCCATACAGATCTTCTCCAAATCGTTCAGGTTTGGAGTTTCAGCTCCCTCCAAAGATTTTCTATTGAGTTCACGTCTGGAGACTGGCTCGGCCTCTCCAGGACCTTGAAATGCTTCTTACGGAGCCCCTCCTTAGTTGCCCTGGCTGTGTGTTTGGGGTCATTGTCATGCTGGAAGACCCAGCCATGACCCATCTTCAATGCTGTTACTGAGGGAAGGATGTTGTTTGCCAAAATCTCGCAATACATGACCCCATCCATCCTCCCTTCAATACGGTGCAGTCGTCCTGTCCCCTTTGCAGAAGAGCACCCCCAGAGTATGATGTTTCCACCCCCATGCTTCACGGTTGGGATGGTTTTCTTGGGGTTGTTCTCATCCTCTAAACATGGTAAGTGGAGTTGATTCCAAAAAGCTCTATTTTGGTCTCATCTGACCACAAGACCTTCTCCCATGCCTCCTCTGGATCATCCAGATGGTCACTGGTGAACTTCAAATGGGCCTGGACATGTGCTGGCTTGAGCAGGGGGACCTTGCTGCCCTGCAGGATTTTAAACCATGACAGCATCATGTGTTACTAATGTAATCTTTGTGACTGTGGTCCCAGCTCTCTTCAGGTCATTGACCAGGTCCTCCTGTGTAGTTCTGAGCTTACTCAGAATCATCCTTAACCCACAAAGTGAGATCTTGCATGGAATCCCAGACCGAGGGAGATTGACAGTCATCTTGTGTTTCTTCCACTTTCTCATAAATAATCATAACAGTTGTTGTCTTCTACCAAGCAGCTTGCCTGTTGTCCTGTTGTCCATCCCAGCCTTGTGCAGGTCTACAGTTTTGTCCCTGGTGTCTTTAGACAGCTCTTTGGTCTTGGCTATGGTGGACAGGTTGGAGTGTGATTGACTGAGTGTGTGAACAGGTGTCTTTTATACAGGTAACAAGTTCAAACAGGTGCAGTTAATACAGGTAAAGAGTGCAGAATAAGAGGGCTTCTTAAAGAAAAATTAACAGGTCTGTGAGAGCCAGAATTCTTGCTGGTTGGTAGGTGTTCAAATACTTATTTCATGCAATAAAATGCAAATTAGTTATTTAAAAATCATACAATGTGATTTTCTGGATATTTTTTTTTAGATTCTGTCTCTTACAGTTGAAGTGTACCTACAATAAAAATTACAGACCTCTCCATTCTTTGTAGGTGGGAAAACCTGCAAAACTGACAGGGGGTCAAATACTTATTTTCCCCACTGTATGTTGAAAATTACAGACCTCTCTCATCTTTCTAAGTAGGAGATCTTGCACAATCAGGGACTGACTAAATACTTTTTTACCCCACTGTAGTTATTCACGTCTGTGCCAATGATGTCAGAATGAAGCACTCAGAGGTCACAAAAATGGACAGAGAGGACTTGTGACCTTGCCAGAAAGATGTGTCGGCATCGATTAATAGTCTCTAGTCCCCTCCCCTCCCGGGGTACTGATGAGGCGTTTAGCAGGCTGACATCATTAAATAGGTGGCTGGCGCAAATTTATTGATAACTGGCCATCGTTCTGGGGAGGCCGTGGCTTGCTGATGCCGGACGGCCTCCACGCTACTGGGGAAGGTGCAGCCATCTTGTCTGCGAACATAGATAGAGCTCTACAGGGAGGTAACATTAGGATTTTACAGCAGGCCACAGAGCAGGTGACTGGAGACCCTGTAAGGAGTATGACAGATGTGGGTGTGGAATCCATTAGCTTAGCGGGGAAATTAGTGCAGAAAATCCACTATGGTAATAGTGCAGTTTATGTGCCAGGGAGGGAAATTCATCAAGTTGAGACTGTGACCTGTTTCCGTAGACGTGACCATAAAAATCATAGAGGGATATGCTTTGCAAACTTAGTACCCATTACTACATTGGATAACTCAGCCACATGAGGTGTGCAGCCAGTACATTCTGAGTGCTGGTCCCAAGCACGGATAAATGAGGAAATGAGGATAAATTGCGTCAGGAAGGGCAGCCGGCGAAAAGCAAGCCAACCCAACTATGCAGATTAAGAATGATCTGCTGTGGCGACCCCTAACGGGAAGAGCCGAAAGACAAAGAAGACTACATTGGATGATGTTGAAATTGAGGATGGCCCGTTGGCTGTTCCAGCAATATCAAATATTTCGTGTCTGCTACCTACAACTCAAGTGGAATGTCTCAAACCTAAACCTACTTCCAGGCATCTTATATATGCTACTCTGGAACCACCCCTAAATCCAAACAGTCCAACCATCAACCCCACTGAGGTCCTTAGTCTGGGTCTCATTAACATATGATTGGGCTATGTGAAACCTGGCTTAAACCCACAGCCATCCTTAAATGAGGCCTGCCCACCGACGTACACATTGAGGGTCCCTTCACACATAGTGCGAATATGGTCAATTTGCACATAAAGTGTACATGAAGCAGGAATCAAAGGCAAAATGTGTAGAATCGAGATCAGTGCTCCAAACTACACTCGACATGATTGCGCCACCTTTATTAAAACCACAACCCCCAAAACACAGTCACCTTGGTTCAATGATTACTTGTGTGACCTCAAGCATAAGGCTAGAGATCTAGAACGGAAATGGCATAGTTCAAAATTAGAAGTATTCCACTTCGCATGGCGTGATGCTATCTTAGACTATACGTATGCACTGCTGGCCTCAAAGTGGACCTATTACTCTGATTTGATCAACAAAAACAAGCATAACTCAAAGTTCTTGTTTGACACGGTGGCAACACTTATTCATGGACAACCACCTGTAGTTCGCTCTCCTTTTACAGCACAAGATTTCTTGGATTACTTCAAGAACAAAATAGACAACATCAGGTTAAACATATCCCAGCATGCCTTAACCCAGACACTACACCCTGCTATTGAGGTGGGCGCCACTACTGAGGTATTACTTAGATTTACAGAATTTGACAGTATCTCACTAGCAGTGGTGGGCACAGCTAACCAAAAAATTAGCTTTGATAACAGATAATCAGCAAACTGAAAAGTTATCTTTTATAAAGCAAAACCAACAAACCACCCAAAAATTTATGGGAAGCTACAGATAACCAATAACCGATAACTTCCACTATTGTCTCCGGTACACTTACAACTACTAACAAGCTGATTTTGAGTATTTAACGCCACGATCGCTTCTGGTAGCATTCAAGGGGACCACAAACCCAAACAATGAGTCAGCACTTATGTCTTTGTACACCCTGCCCCCTGCTGGAAGCTCCTGTTTACTACATAGCTTCTAGCAGAGAAGCAGTTGAGAGGAGCAGCGAAGCTCAACTCTCTACTCAATAACAGTGTTGCCGTGAGGCGGAGGTCTTGGAAAATAAAGCAGTGCTGACTTATGGTTTGGTTTATAAATAAAATTAATACTGATAGAATAACTCCATTAATGTCAATTCTGTCATTTGTACATAGTTAAAATATAACATATATCTTTTTTATGTTGAATAATGCACTATTTCTGAAGTTTTGTAACAAACAGACAGATGCAAAAGGGATTATGGGTAAAATGCACCTCCGCTAACACTGATTGGTTGACTCATTCATTCTATGAAACCAACACGTTAATGTGAGGTGTGTCGTGTGTTGGAGTTTACAGATAATTGTGCTTTTGTAAAATATGCTATTTTTTATTTGTAAAAAAAAAAAAAAAAAGCCAAGCTGTAATAATTAGATAGCCGTCTGATATAACCAGTGTCAAAATAAATAGAACACTGCCATGATCTTCTGGTGCCCAGACGCTCAGTACTTAAGCTGGGTTTACACTGTCCGAGTTTTGGCCCTTTTTCAGGTGATTTTTCATTCGTGCAAGAATTTTTTGGATCATGCCGAGTTTCAGCTTAATCGCACGTCCTGCATCATGTAGTATACATGGAGTAACGAGCTGCGTTTAACCTCTCACGACCACCTCCTGATCGCCAATCGTATGGTTGGATGATAATCAAACCTGTTTGATATTCTGGTCGGCTGTTGTGAGGGTATCCCGCTGCTGAAGAGCTACAAGCGTCCAACCTCTTGCAATGTGCATGTGCAAACACTGCAGAGAGCATAAACAGTGATCATCTCTTTGGGAGAGCAACTACTGTTTCTTTTCCCCCCTTTCTTCAACTCATGTAAAGTCTTGTATTGTTTTGTACTGTTTTTTTTTTTTGGTTAAAACTTTGATGTCTCCCATCAAGAGTTTTTGTAAAAATAAGAAATCTAAATAAAGTTTGAAAAAAAGCTTCTATTTACGTTTTGCTTCTAGAAACACGAGTCCGATGTGTGGTTTTTGAACGTACATTGTGAGCAGTCAGATCGCATCAGAGCATCGGGCCGTACAGTATGAGAACATAAATTGTGCGCTCTAAACTTTTACACCGTGTGGTTTTGTCATACAGTTTGAGTTGGAACCGAGTACAATGATTGAAAATATTGTACAGTGTCTGCCCAGTTTTAGGGCGAATACTGCCATAAACAATACTGGCCAGTAGATGGCAGTAGAGACCGTGAAAACTTGCCAAAACAAAATTCCAGATAATCCGTGTGTGCTACATTTAAGCAGTGGTGGGCACAGATAACCAAAAAATTAACTTTGATAACAGATAATAAGATAACTGAAAAGTTATCTTTGATAAAGATAAACCACCCAAAAATGTATCGGAAGTTACAGATAATCGATAACCGATAAATTCCGGTGTTGTTTATGGGACATTTGCAGTTACTAAAGAGCTGAAATTGATTTTTAACATGATCGGTAAAAGACCTAAAGAATAACCAAGAATGTTTGACCATGCTGCCCCCTGCAGGAAACAGCACAGACAAATCCTGAGAACACCCACGAAATCAACTCTTTACTAATCATAATCATTTTTCTTTCAACATTCTGCCCCTGCTGGAAGCTCTTGTTTACAACAGCACTCCCACCACAGAGGCACACCAAGAGCAGCCATAAGACCAGCTCCCTATCAATTTCAACACTCCGGTCAGGCGGACGTCTTGAAAAATAAAGTCATACTAACTTATGGTTTTTTGAAAATACTGATAGAATAACTCCATTAATGTTAATTCTGTCATTTGTACAAAGTTAAAATATAACATATATCTTTTAATGTTGAATAAGGCACTAATTCTGAGGTTTTGTAACAAACAGACCGCAAAGCATTCTGGGTAAAAGTGCTAAACAGTGATTGGTTCAGTAATCCATTATGTAAGCCAACACGTTAATGTGACGTGTGTTGTGTGTTGGTTTAAAGATAAATGTGCTTTTGTAAAATATTCAATTTTTATTTGTAAAAACAGGGATTTTTACAGAGCCCTGGAAGTGTCATCGCAATTGCATGTTTTAAAACTTTTATGATGTTGTAAAACGTGCACTCAATATTAGTAAGTAAGTAAGTAAATTTATTTATATAGTGCCTTTCACAGACATAAGGCCATGTACACACATTGTCGGGTATTTGTAAAACCGAATATCTTACCCTTTCAGTTTGGGGAAAAAACTTCATCCACACTACGTCATTTAAAAAAAAAAATCCATCCACATCGAACCGTATAAATGTGTTGTAATTAGTCTGCCAAACCTTTGGGTGGCGGTACTGATTAAAATTCTATCCAATCAGGAGCCTTATTCTCTTGTCGTCACTTCCACAAAAACTAAAAACATGGCGCCAACCTCGTTCGTGTGGACCGATAAGGAGTCGGAATTACTTCAATCCTGTGCATGAGTGTCCACTGGATCCCACGCGGTGGGGTCATGGCAGGTGGAAATTATTAATCTCTCATTAACCTCTGGATCTGTTCCTAAATGTTTCAAATCTGCAGTGATTAAACGATTACTTAAGAAATCTAATCTTGACCCTAGTGTATTGAAAAACTATCGCCCGATATCAAATTGATCATTTTGCTCTGAAATTCTGGAGAAGGTGGTTTCACAGCATCTCATGGACTATCTTACTGAGAATAATCTCTTTGAACCACTGCAGTCTGCTTTTAGAAAATATCATTCCACAGAGACGGCTCTCACTAAAGTGGTGAATGACCTTCTACGAGCAATGGACTCCAACACCACTATGGTTCTGGTGCTGTTAGATCTCAGTGCTGCATTTGATACCGTGGATCATCATATTCTACTCGATAGGCTGGAAAATAATTTTGGGATTACTGGGAGTGCCCTTGCATGGTTGACGTCATACCGGACCAGTCATTCTCACTTTGTTTTGTACAATAACACAACCTCTAACTTTAGTGACATGAGATTTGGGGTTCCACAGGGGTTCGCCTTAGGCCCCCTGCTTTTCTCCCTTTATATAGCACCCCTTGGGCACATACTGCGGCGTTTTGGGATTACCTTTCACCACTATGCTGATGATACTCAGTTATACATGCCAATAACTGCTGGTAATCTCATCCACATAAAATCCTGAGAAGATTGCCTTGCATCAGTGAGAAGCTGGATGTCTAGATCTTCCTACGTTTAGACTCTGATAAGACTGAAATGATGGTTCTTGGTCCATTGAGACATCAAATCAAATCAAATCAATTTTATTTATATAGCACCAAATCACAACAAACAGTCGCCCCAAGGAGCTTTATATTGTAAGGCAAAAGCCATACAATAATTACAGAAAAACCCCAACGGTCAAAACGACCCCCTATGAGCAAACACTTGGCGACAGTGGGAAGGAAAACTCCCTTTTAACAGGAAGAAACCTCCAGCAGAACCAGGCTCAGGGAGGGGCAGTCTTCTGCTGGGACTGGTTTGGGCTGAGGGGAGAGAATCAGGAAAAAGACATGCTGTGGAAGAGAGCAGAGATCAATCACCATTGATTAAAAGCAGAGTGGTGCATAAAGAGCAAAAAGAGGTGAATAAAAAGAAACACTGGGTGCATCATGGGAAACCCCCCAGCAGTCTAAGTCTAGACATAGGCATCAATTTGACCAGCTAATGCTTAGCCTAGACTCACACCTGTTTGTTCCACAAAACTGATGAACTCACTGACTGAATGCCACACTACTATTGTGAACACTCCCTTTTCTACTTATTTACTAATAGCCCAATTTCATAGCCTTAAGAGTGTGCATATCATGAATGCTTGGTCTTGTTGGATTTGTGAGAATCTACTGAATCTACTGGTACCTTGTTTCCCATGTAACAATAAGAAATATACTCAAAACCTGGATTAATCTTTTTAGTCACATAGCACTAGTATTATTCTGAACACTACTGTACATCACACTGACAAAATGAGGAACCTTGGGACACCTTTTGAGCCTACGTTGTCCTTTGACCTCCACATTAGAGATATTACTAGGACTGCTTTTTAAGAAGGGGGACCGGAGGGTGTGTTCCAACTATAGGGGGATCACACTCCTCAGCCTCCCTGGTAAGGTCTATTCCAGAGTACTGGAGAGGAGAATTCGACCGATGGTCGAACCTCGGATTCAGGAGGAGCAGTGTGGTTTTCGTCCTGGTCGCGGCACACTGGACCAGCTCTACACGCTCCATTGGGTGCTCGAGGGTTCATGGGAGTTTGTCCAACCAGTCCACATCTGTTTTGTGGATCTGGAGAAGGCGTTTGACCGTGTCCCTCGGGGCACCCTGTGGGGAGTGCTCCGGGAGTACGGGGTCCGGGGTCCTTTGTTAAGGGCTATCCGGTCCCTGTACGACCGCAGCAGGAGCTTGGTCCGCATTGCCGGTAGTAAGTCAAACCTGTTTCCAGTGCACGTTGGCCTCCACCAGGGCTGCCCTTTGTCACCGGTTCTGTTCATTATTTTTATGGACAGAATTTCTAGGCGCAGCCAGGGTGTGAACCACAGAATCTCGTCTCTGCTGTTTGCGGACGAAGTGGTTCTGTTGGCTTCGTCAAATCAGGACCTTCAGCATGCACTGGGGCGGTTTTCAGCCGAGTGTGAAGCGTCCGGGATGAGGATCAGCACCTCCAGATGCGAGACCATGGTTCTCGACCGGAAAAAGGTGCTTTGCCCTCTTCAGGTCGGTGGAGTGTCCTTGCCTCAAGTGGAGGAGTTTAAGTATCTCGGGGTCTTCTTCATGAGTGAGGGACGGATGGAGCGTGAGATCGATAGACGGATCAGTGCAGCATCTGCAGTGATGTAGTCGCTGTATCGGACCGTTGTGGTGAAGAGAGAGCTGAGTAGGGGGGCAAAGCTATCGATTTACTGATTGATCTACGTTCCGATCCTCACCTATGGTCATGAGATTTGGCTCATGACCGAAAGAACGAGATCGCGAGTACAAGCGGCCGAGATGAGTTTCCTCTGCAGGGCGGCTGGGTGCTCCCTTAGAGATAGGGTGAGGAGCTCGGTCACTCGAGAGGAGCTGGGAGTCGAGCCGCTGCTCCTCCACGTCGAAAGGAGTCAGTTGAGGTGGCTCGGGCATCTTTTCCGGATGCCCCCTGGACGCCTCGCTGGAGAGGTGTTCTGGGCACGTCCGACTGGGAGGAGGCCCCGGGGAAGACCCAGGACACGCTGGAGGGACTACATCTCTCAGCTGGCTTGGCAACGCCTTGGGGTTCCCCCGGAGGAGCTGGGGGAGGTGTGTGTGGATCGGGAGGTCTGGGCGGCTTTGCTTGAGCTGCTGCCCCCGCGACCCGACTCCGGATAAAGCGGATGGATGGATGGATGCTTTCTTCCACCTGCAAACTATAGCGAAGATTCGTCCCATCCTGTCTATTGCTGATGCTGAGACCCTGATTCATGCATCTGTCTCTTCTATATTGGACTACTGCAATGTTCTATTTTCTGGTATATTGCGGTTCAGCAATAGGGCTCTGCAATTGGTTCAAAATGCTGCTCCCAGACTTTTGACACGAAGCAGAAAGTTTGACCACATTACACCCATTTTGGCATCCCTTCACTGGTTTCCTGTCCCAGTAAGATCAGATTTTAAGGTTGTGCTACTAGTCCATATAACTGTTCATGGACTGACACCTCCCTAGCTAGCTGACCTACAAGCCCAATTCCAATGAAGTTGGGACGTTGTGTAAAATGTAAATAAAAACAGAATATAATGATTTGCAAATCCTCTTCACCCTATATTCAATTGACAACACCACATAGACAAGATATTTAATGTTCAAACTGATAAACTTTACTGTTTTTGTGCAAATATTTGCTCACTTTGAAATGGATGCCTGCAACACGTTTCTAAAAAGCTGGGACAGTGGTATGTTTCTCACTGTGTTACATCACCTTTCCTTCTAACAACACTCAATAAGCGTTTGGGAACTGAGGACACTAATTGTTGAAGCTTTGTAGGTGGAATTCTTTCCAATTCTTGCTTGATGTACGACTTCAGTTGTTCAACAGTCCGGGGTCTCTGTTGTCATATTTTGTGCTTCATAATGCGCCACACATTTTCAGTGGGCGACAGGTCTGGACTGAAGGCAGGTCCGTTTAGTACCCGCACTCTTTTACTACGAAGCCACGTTGTTGGAACACGTGCAGAATGTGGCTTGACATTGTCTTGCTGAAATAAGCAGGGACGTCCCTGAAAAAGACATTGCCTGGATGGCAGCATGTGTTGCTCCAAAACCTGGATGTACCTTTCAGCACTGATGGTGCCATCACAGATGTGTAAGTTGTCCATGCCATGGGCACTAACACACTCCCACTGTTGTGTGGGCTGTCAGAAGAGGAGGTACTGCTGGCCCACCACCAGAGGGCGCCCTGCCTGAAGTGCGGGCTTCAGGCACGAGAGGGGGCTGCCGCCACGGACACAGCCGGGAGTGACAGCTGTTACTCATTACTTCCTGACAGCTGTCACTCATTCTTCATCACCTCACTCCATAAAACCCAGATGTCATCTCCACCTCATCGCCGAGATATCGTACTTCATTGAAGGTAATATCCTCAGCCGTTTTGTGTTACAATATATCTGTATATTGTGAGTGTTTGCAGGAGTACCGGTTCCTCTATCTGTGGAAGCTGAGTGAATGCAGGACGGCACTCTTTTCCCCTGAGGAATCACTGCGGTACTCATCACATATTGAGTGAGAGGTGGAGGTGGCATTCCCACCGTTGTTGTTGCTGGGTGTACACACACCCACACTTGACTGTCTTTGTTCTCGCCAGCAGTACCAGATCCGACAGTCGGAGATGGTGATCACCTGGGAATTTGGGACTTGGCGGCTCCAGTATTCACCAGGTTCGGTGGTGGCAGAAATCGTGTGGTTCCGGCCCTTCTCAGGACAGACGTCTTCTATCCTTGAGCCTGCCCACACGTCACCTTTGTAATTTGACTGTAATCATATTCTGAGATTGTCTGTATATTCGTTGTGCACATTTCACAACATTAAATTGTTACTTTTTGGCTCATCTATTGACCGTTCATTTGCGCCCCCTGTTGTGGGTCTGTGTCACTACACTTTCACAACAGGATATCTCGGCCAGCGTCATGGACTCCGAGGGGCGTCACCCGGCTGTTGAACGACCAATGGGAGAGCAGGGAGCGCAGGCGTCTGCAGGAGGCGTGATTGGTGAGCTGCAGCACATTCTCACCGCCTTTACGGCTCGGTTGGATCAAATGACTGAGCAAAACATCCTCCTGAACCGCAGGGTGGAGGCTCTCTCCGCGCAGATGGTGGCGAGCGCTCAGGGCGCTGCTGCAGCTCGTCCTCCTGTCGACCCTGTGCAGGATATGAACGTTCCAGTGGTGGTTCAACAACCCCTCCCACCATCCCCTGAAGCATACATAAGCCCTCCTGAGCCGTACGGAGGTTGTGTGTAGACGTGCGCGGACTTTCTTATGCAGTGTTCGCTCGTCTTCGCACAACGTCCCGTCATGTACGCGTCAGATGCTAGTAAAATAGCTTATGTGATTGCTCTGCTTCGGGGTAAAGCACGCGCCTGGGCTATGGCGCTCTGGGAACAGAACTCACGGTTGTTATCAGCATACACTGGGTTTGTGGGGGAGTTCAGAACTGTGTTTGATCACCCTAACAGAGGAGAGACCACTTCAACAGTGCTGCTGTCAATGAGACAGGAACGTGAGAGCGCAGCCGCTTATGCAGTCAACTTCCGCATCGCGGCTGCGAGGTCCGGCTGGAATAACGTTGCGCTCCGCGCCGCCTTCATAAACGGACTGTCGTTGGTTCTGAAGGAGCAGCTGGTAGCTAAGGAGGAACCGCGGGATTTAGATGGGCTTATCGATCTCGTTATACGGTTAGACAATCGGTTGGAGGAACGCCGAAGGACGTGACCGGATATGCGCCGCCCCTCTCCCTTCCGGGTTCGAAAAGGGGCCGCCCTCCCCACGCTCCACAGCCGCAGCGCTCTGTGGGGCAGCAGCTCCCCCTGCTGACTTTGTTAGGGAAACGCACAGGGCCAAAATGAGGAGGTTGATCCGTGGAGAGTGTTTTCTCTGCAGCTCAACTGAGCACACACAGAGAAACTGCCCCAAACGGCCAAAACGACAACACTCGCCCTTAGAGACTGGGCTAAGGGGGGGTCAAAACATTCAAGTGAGACACACACAGATTGCCACACGACTCCCAGTCACAATCCTGAGCGGGGATTTAACCCTTCAAGCCCCAGCACTGGTGGACACTGGGTCAGAAGGGAATCTGCTAGACAGCAGATGGGCAAGGGAGGTAGGGCTCCCTCTGGTGGCGCTTCCTTCGCCATTGCAGGTGCGGGCACTAGATGGCACCCTCCTCCCTTTACTCACACACAAGACACAACCAGTAACTCTGGTGGTGTCTGGAAACCATTGGGAGGAGATTGAGTTTTTTGTAACTCCTTCTACCTCCCGCGTGATTTTGGGCATCCCATGGATGTTGAAGCACAATCCCCGGATTGATTGGCCGTCTGGGGTGGTGGTTCAGTGGAGCGAAACCTGCCATCGGGTGTGTTTAGGATCCTCGGTTCCTCCCGGTTTACAGGCTAAGGAGGAGGTCAAAGTCCCTCCCAATCTGACGGCAGTGTCGGTTGAGTACCATGATCTTGCTGACGTCTTCAGCAAGGTTCTGGCACTCACCCTTCCCCCGCACCGTCCGTACGATTGTGCCATTGATTTGGTTCCAGGCGCTGAGTTCCCATCCAGCAGGCTATACAACCTCTCACGACCTGAGCGCGAATCAATGGAGACCTACATCCGGGACTCATTAGCTGCCGGGCTGATCCGGAACTCCACCTCCCCGATGGGGGCAGGTTTCTTCTTTGTGGGCAAGAAAGATGGCGGACTCCGTCCATGCATTGATTACAGGGGGCTGAATGAGATTACGGTTCGCAATCGATACCCATTGCCATTGTTGGATTCCGTGTTCACCCCCCTGCATGGAGCCAAAATCTTTACTAAGCTGGATCTTAGAAATGCGTATCACCTGGTTCGGATCCGGAAGGGAGACGAATGGAAGACGGCATTTAACACCCCGTTAGGTCACTTTGAGTACCTGGTCATGCCGTTCGGCCTCACCAACGCCCCCGCGACGTTCCAAGCCTTGGTTAACGACGTCTTGCGGGACTTCCTGCACCGATTCGTCTTCGTATATCTGGACGATATTCTCATCTTTTCTCCGGATCCTGAGACCCATGTCCAGCATGTACGTCAGGTCCTGCAGCGGTTGTTAGAGAACCGACTGTTTGTGAAGGGCGAGAAGTGCGAGTGTCACCGCACGTCTTTGTCCTTCCTGGGGTTTATCATCTCCTCTAACTCCGTCGCCCCTGATCCGGCCAAGGTTGCGGCGGTGAGAGATTGGCCCCAACCAACAAGCCGTAGGAAGCTGCAACAGTTCCTCGGCTTCGCTAATTTCTATAGCAGGTTCATTAAGGGCTACAGTCAGGTAGTTAGCCCCCTGACAGCCCTGACCTCTCCAAAAGTCCCCTTCACCTGGTCGGATCGGTGCGAAGCCGCGTTCAAGGAGTTGAAACAACGGTTCTCTACTGCGCCAGTTTTGGTGCAGCCCGACCCTAGCCGCCAGTTCATGGTTGAAGTGGACGCCTCTGACTCAGGGATAGGAGCCGTGCTGTCCCAGAGCGGAGAGACCGATAAGGTTCTTCACCCGTGTGCCTACTTTTCACGCAGGTTGACCCCGGCTGAACGGAACTATGACGTCGGCAATCGAGAACTCCTTGCGGTGAAAGAGGCTCTTGAGGAGTGGAGACACCTGTTGGAGGGAGCGTCTGTGCCGTTCACGGTTTTCACTGACCATCGGAACCTGGAGTATATCAGGACCGCCAAGCGGCTGAACCCCAGGCAAGCCCGCTGGTCACTGTTCTTCGGGCATTTTGACTTCCGGATCACCTATCGCCCCGGGACCAAGAACCAGAGGTCAGATGCCTTGTCCCGGGTGCATGAAGACGAAGTCAAAATGGAGTTGTCGGATCCACCGGAGCCTATCATCCCGGAGTCCGCTATCGTGGCCACCCTCACCTGGGACGTAGAGAAAACCGTCCGGGAGGCCCTGGTACGGAGCCCGAATCCCGGAACTGGGCCGAAGAACAAACTTTACGTCCCACCAGAGGCCACGGCTGCAGTCCTGGACTTCTGTCACGGCTCCAAGTTCTCCTGTCATCCAGGGGTGCGTAGGACCGTGGCAGTTGTCCGGCAGCGCTTCTGGTGGGCGTCCCTGGAGGCCGACGTCCGGGATTATATCCAGGCCTGCACCACCTGCGCCAGGGGCAAGGCTGACCACCGCAGGGCATCGGGACTGCTCCAGCCGCTGCCTGTGCCTCATCGCCCCTGGTCCCACATCGGCCTGGATTTTGTCACGGGCCTCCCGCCGTCCCAGGGCAACACCACCATCCTCACGATAGTGGACCGATTCTCCAAGGCGGCCCACTTCGTGGCCCTCCCGAAGCTCCCGACTGCCCAGGAGACAGCGGACCTCCTGGTCCACCACGTCGTCCGGGATTCCAACAGACATCGTCTCCGACCGCGGTCCCCAGTTCTCCTCGCAAGTCTGGAGGAGCTTCTGCCGGGAACTGGGGGCCACGGTGAGTCTCTCGTCCGGGTATCATCCTCAGACCAACGGGCAAGCAGAACGGGTCAATCAGGAGGTGGAACAGGCCCTGCGCTGCGTGACGGCCGCGCACCCGGCGGCCTGGAGTACCCATTTGGCCTGGATCGAGTATGCCCATAACAGCCAGGTGTCTTCAGCCACCGGCCTCTCCCCTTTTGAGGTGTGTCTGGGGTATCAGCCCCCGTTGTTTCCGGTGGTTGAGGGAGAGGTCGGTGTGCCCTCGGTCCAGGCCCACCTGCGGAAGTGCCGTCGGGTGTGGCGCGCCGCCCGTTCTGCTTTGCTAAAGGCCCGGACGAGGGCAAAAGCCCATGCAGACCGTCGGCGGACCCCGGCCCCTGCGTATCGGCCAGGGCAGGAGGTGTGGTTGTCCACAAAGGACATTCCCCTGAAAGTGGACTCCCCTAAACTACAGGACCGTTACATCGGTCCCTTCAGAATCCTTAAGGTCATCAGTCCAGCCGCAGTGAGGCTTCAGCTTCCGGCCTCACTGCGGATCCATCCTGTTTTCCATGTGTCCCGGATAAAGCCGCATCACACCTCACCCCTCTGTGCTCCGGGTCCGGCGCCGCCTCCTGCCCGGATCATCGATGGCGAGCCGGCTTGGACTGTGCGCCGGCTCTTGGATGTCCGTAGGATGGGCCGGGGCTTCCAGTATTTGGTGGACTGGGAGGGGTACGGACCCGAAGAACGCTCCTGGGTGAAGAGGAGCTTCATCCTGGACCCGGCCCTCCTGGCCGATTTCTACCGCCGCCACCCGGACAAGCCTGGTCGGGCGCCAGGAGGCGCCCGTTGAGGGGGGGGTCCTGTTGTGTGGGCCGCTGAAGAGGAGGTACTGCTGGCCCACCACCACCAGAGGGCGCCCTGTCTGGAGTGTGGGCTCCAGGCACCAGAGGGCGCTGCCGCCTCACAGGAGCAGCCGGGGTGACAGCTGTCACTTATCGCCTACGACAGCTGTCACCAATCATCTGATCAGCAGTGGTATATCAGCAAGACGACATCTCCACCTCTTTGCCGAGATATCGCTCTACCTAGGAGGTACAGTACTCAGCCGACTGTGTTGTCTTTTTGACATTAACACTTTGTTACTTTTGTGCGTTAAATAGCAGACATTCTTCCGACGAGAGGTGGAGGTGGTTTTCCCGCCATACGGGTTGCTGGGTGCAAACGCACCCACATTTAACTGTTTTTGTTCCTCACCAGCAGTACCAGATCCGACACGCGGAGGCAGTGGCCACCTGGGAGTTCGGGACTTGGCGGCTCCAGTATTCCCGGGGTTCGGTGGCGGAGGAAATCGTGTGGTTCCGGTTCTGCTTTGAACAGACGTCTCTTATCTTCGAGCCTGCCCACGTGACACATTTTGTGAATTGACTTCTTTGTCTATTGTTGTAATCTGTTGTGTTTGTTGTGCTTATTCACAACAGTAAAGTGTTGTTATTTGACTTCCTCCATTGTCCGTTCATTTGCGCCCCCTGTTGTGGGTCCGTGTTCCTACACTTTCCCAACAATAAGTCAAACAAGCCGTATTCTGTTATATTGTAACACACCTTGTAATCACAAAAAAGCAAATAAATACAAGTATACTTAAAAAAAAAAAAACAACAGTCAGATTCTATGGAGACTTTCAAGTCCAGACTTAAGACGCACTTATTTTCCCTTTTCTATAGCTAGCATACTGGCATAGTATAGTTCTACGGTTTTTACTCTTTAAATTCATTTTATTAGTAATTGGAGCGTGCCGCGGCCTCAACTTTACCTAAATTCTGGGTCTTTTAGTGAAGTTTAGGGCTAGTGGCCGGCGATCACCTTAGTATTTCTCTGTTTTTCTTATTGTTTAATGTTGACAAATTATACTGTATTTGTTGTCTTTCTGATGCCTGATTCTGTTTTTTCTCTCTGTTTAAGGTGCAGCTCCATCCAGAGATGGGTGTGGTATTTGTGCTGGAGACCCTCCTGTCCTGTGCGCCAGCATTTCCTGTATATTTGTTTTGTAAATTGTTCTGTAATATGTGTCTGTATCATGGCCCAAGAAGAGGGTCACCCCTTTGAGTCTGGTCTGCTTGAGGTTTTTTCCTCAAATCATCAGAGGGAGTTTTTCCTTACCACTGTTGCCTGTGTTCTTGCTCTGGGTGTTGGTAAGGTTCGACCTTACGTGTGTGAAGCGCCTTGAGGCAACTTTGTTGTGATTTGGCGCTATATAAATGAAAATACATTGAAATTGAAAATCCAAGAGTGGGAGGAGCTTAACATTCACTTGATAATATAAAGGCCAATTTCCACAATACAAAAACTAACTGCCATCAGGATTACCTGCAGCACAATCCTCCACAGTTAAACCTCAACTGAAGAACAAAGTTTATTCTAGGATCACCTGTTTTGGCTTTGAGAGGTTCAAAGTCAAAGATGGCAACCCCTGTGGTCTCACTGCCAGTGCCTGCAGTCGTTGGCACTGAAATAAAAAACAAATGGATCAGTAAACAAGGGTTCAAAATAGGAAAACAGATTCCGACACGAAACAGAGGTGACAGAGTCCGACAGTAAACAGTGGTGACAGAGTCCAACACGAAACAGTGGTGACAGAGTCTGACACTAAATCGAGGTGACAGAGTCCGACACTAAACAGAGGTGACAGAGTCCGACACTAAACAGAGATGACAAGAGCTCAACCGGAAACCGAAGTGACAGAGTCCGACACTAAAAAGAGGTGACAGAGTCCGACACTAAACAGAGGTGACAGACTCAAACACTAAACAGAGTTGACAGAGTCCGACACTAAACAGAAGTGACAGTCCCAACAGGAAACAGAGGTGACAGAGTCCGACACTAAACACAGGTGACAGAGTCCGACACTAAACAGAGATGACAAGAGTTCAACCGTAAACCGAGGTGACAGAGTCCGACACTAAAAAGAGCTGACAGAGTCCGACACTAAACAGAGCTGACAGAGTCAAACTCTAAACAGAGGTAACAGTCAAACACAAAACAGAGGTGACAGAGTCCGACACTAAACAGAGGTGACAGAGTCCGACGCTAAACAGAAGTGACAGAGTCCGACACTAAACAGAAGTGACAGAGTCCGACACTAAACAGAAGTGATGGTCCAACAGGAAACAGAGGTGACAGAGTCCAACAGGAAACAGTGGTGACAGAGTCCAACCCTAAACAGAGGTGACAGAGTTCAACAAGAAACAGAGGTGACAGAGTCCGACAGTAAACAGTGGTGACAGAGTCCAACACGAAACAGTGGTGACAGAGTCCAACACGAAACAGTGGTGACAGAGTCCAACACAAAACAGTGGTGACAGAGTCTGACACTAAACAGAGGTGACAGAGCCCAACAGGAAACAGATGTGACAGACTCGGACACTAAACAGAGGTGACAGAGTCCGGCACTAAACAGAGGTGACAGAGTCCGACACTAAACAGAGGTGACAGAGTCCGACACTAAACAGAGGTGACAGAGTCCGACACTAAACAGAGATGACAAGAGTTCAACTGGAAACCGAGGTGACAGAGTCCAACGCAAAACAGAAGTGACAGAGTCCGACACTAAACAGAGGTGACAGAGTCCGACGCCAAACAGAGGTGACAGAGACCGACGCTAAACAGAGGTGACAGAATCCGACGCTAAACAGACGTGACAGAGTCCGACGCTAAACAGACGTGACAGAGTCCGACGCTAAACAGAGGTGACAGAGTCCGACACTAAACAGAGGTGACAGAGTCCAGCACTAAACAGAGGTGACAGAGTCCAGCACTAAACAGAGGTGACAGAGTCCGACACTAAACAGAGTTGACAGAGTCCAACACTAAACAGAGGTGACAGAGTCCGACACTAAACAGAAGTGACAGAGTCCCACCGTAAACAGATGTGACAGAGTCCGACACTAAAAAGAGGTGACAGAGACCAGCACTAAACAGAAGTGACAGTCCCAACAGGAAAAAGAGGTGACAGAGTCCAACACTAAACAGAGGTGACAGAGGCCAGCACTAAACAGAAGTGACAGAGTCCAGCACTAAACAGAAGTGACAGAGTCCAGCACTAAACAGAAGTGACAGTCCCAACAGGAAACAGGTGACAGAGTCAAACACTAAACAGAGGTGACAGAGTCAAACACGAAACAGAGGTGACAGAGTCCGACAGTAAACAGTGGTGACAGAGTCCCACCGTAAACAGATGTGACAGAGTCCGACACTAAAAAGAGGTGACAGAGACCAGCACTAAACAGAGGTGACAGAGTCCGACACTAAACAGAGGTGACAGAGTCCCACCGTAAACAGATGTGACAGAGTCCGACACTAAAAAGAGGTGACAGAGACCAGCACTAAACAGAAGTGACAGTCCTAACAGGAAAAAGAGGTGACAGAGTCCAACACTAAACAGAGGTGACAGAGTCCAGCACTAAACAGAGGTAACAGAGTCAAACAAGAAACAGAGGTGACAGAGTCCGACACTAAACAGAAGTGACAGAGTCGAAAACTAAACAGAGGTGATGGTCCAATAGGAAACAGGTGACAGAGTCCGATACTAAACAGAGGTGACAGAGGCCGATACTAAACCGAGGTGACAGAGTCCGACACTAAACAGAGGTGACAGAGTCCCACCGTAAACAGATGTGACAGAGTCCGACACTAAAAATAGCTGACAGAGACCAGCACTAAACAGAAGTGACAGTCCCAACAGGAAAAAGAGGTGACAGAGTCCAACACTAAACAGAGGTGACAGTCCCAACAGGAAAAAGAGGTGACAGTGTCCGACACTAAACAGAAGTGACAGAGTCCAGCACTAAACAGAAGTGACAGTCCCAAGAGGAAACAGAGGTGACAGAGTCGAACACTAAACAGAGGTGACAGAGACCAGCACTAAACAGAAGTGACAGTCCTAACAGGAAAAAGAGGTGACAGAGTCCAACACTAAACAGAGGTGACAGAGTCCAGCACTAAACAGAGGTAACAGAGTCAAACAAGAAACAGAGGTGACAGAGTCCGACACTAAACAGAAGTGACAGAGTCGAAAACTAAACAGAGGTGATGGTCCAATAGGAAACAGAGGTGACAGAGTCCAACAGGAAACAGTGGTGACAGAGTCCAACCCTAAACAGAGGTGACAGAGTTCAACAAGAAACAGAGGTGACAGAGTCCGACAGTAAACAGTGGTGACAGAGTCCAACACGAAACAGTGGTGACAGAGTCCAACACGAAACAGAAGTGACAGAGTCCAGCACTAAACAGAAGTGACAGAGTCGGACACTAAACCGAGGTGACAGAGTCGGACACTAAACCGAGGTGACAGAGTCCGACACTAAACAGAGGTGACAGAGTCCGACACTAAACAGAGATGACAAGAGTTCAACCGGAAACCGAGGTGACAGAGTCCAACGCAAAACAGAAGTGACAGAGTCTGACACTAAACAGAGGTGACAGAGTCCGATACTAAACAGAGGTGACAGAGGCCGATACTAAACAGAGGTGACAGAGTCCGACGCTAAACAGAGGTGACAGAGTCCGACGCTAAACAGAGGGGACAGAGTCTGACACTAAACCGAGGTGACAGAGTCCGACACTAAACAGAGGTGACAGAGTCCCACCGTAAACAGATGTGACAGAGTCCGACACTAAAAATAGCTGACAGAGACCAGCACTAAACAGAAGTGACAGTCCCAACAGGAAAAAGAGGTGACAGAGTCCAACACTAAAGAGAGGTGACAGAGTCCAGCACTAAACAGAAGTGACAGAGTCCAGCACTAAACAGAAGTGACAGTCCCAACAGGAAAAAGAGGTGACAGTGTCCGACACTAAACAGAAGTGACAGAGTCCAGCACTAAACAGAAGTGACAGTCCCAAGAGGAAACAGAGGTGACAGAGTCGAACACTAAACAGAGGTGACAGAGTCCGACACTAAACAGAGGTGACAGAGTCAAACACTAAACAGAGGTAACAGAGTCAAACACGAAACAGAGGTGACAGAGTCCGACACTAAACAGAAGTGACAGAGTCGAAAACTAAACAGAGGTGATGGTCCAACAGGAAACAGAGGTGACAGAGTCCAACAGGAAACAGTGGTGACAGAGTCCAACCCTAAACAGAGGTGACAGAGTTCAACAAGAAACAGAGGTGACAGAGTCCGACAGTAAACAGTGGTGACAGAGTCCAGCACTAAACAGAAGTAACAGTCCCAACAGGAAAAAGAGGTGACAGAGTCCAACACTAAACAGAGGTGACAGAGTCGAGCACTAAACAGAAGTGACAGAGTCCAGCACTAAACAGAAGTGACAGTCCCAACAGGAAACAGAGGTGACAGAGTCGAACACTAAACAGAGGTAACAGAGTCAAACACGATACAGAGGTGACAGAGTCCGACACTAAACAGAAGTGACAGAGTCGAAAACTAAACAGAGGTGATGGTCCAACAGGAAACAGAGGTGACAGAGTCCAACAGGAAACAGTGGTGACAGAGTCCAACCCTAAACAGAGGTGACAGAGTTCAACAAGAAACAGAGGTGACAGAGTCCGACAGTAAACAGTGGTGACAGAGTCCAACACGAAACAGAGGGGACAGAGTCTGACACTAAACCGAGGTGACAGAGTCCGACACTAAACAGAGGTGACAGAGTCCCACCGTAAACAGATGTGACAGAGTCCGACACTAAAAAGAGGTGACAGAGACCAGCACTAAACAGAAGTAACAGTCCCAACAGGAAAAAGAGGTGACAGAGTCCAACACTAAACAGAGGTGACAGAGTCCAGCACTAAACAGAAGTGACAGAGTCCAGCACTAAACAGAAGTGACAGAGTCCAGCACTAAACAGAAGTGACAGTCCCAACAGGAAACAGGTGACAGAGTCAAACACTAAACAGAGGTGACAGAGTCCGACACTAAACAGAGGTGACAGAGTCCCACCGTAAACAGATGTGACAGAGTCCGACACTAAAAATAGCTGACAGAGAACAGCACTAAACAGAAGTGACAGTCCCAACAGGAAAAAGAGGTGACAGAGTCCAACACTAAACAGAGGTGACAGAGTCCAGCACTAAACAGAAGTGACAGAGTCCAGCACTAAACAGAAGTGACAGAGTCCAGCACTAAACAGAAGTGACAGTCCCAACAGGAAAAAGAAGTGACAGTGTCCGACACTAAACAGAAGTGACAGAGTCCAGCACTAAACAGAAGTGACAGTCCCAAGAGGAAACAGAGGTGACAGAGTCGAACACTAAACAGAGGTGACAGAGTCCGACACTAAACAGAGGTGACAGAGTCAAACACTAAACAGAGGTAACAGAGTCAAACACGAAACAGAGGTGACAGAGTCCGACACTAAACAGAAGTGACAGAGTCGAAAACTAAACAGAGGTGATGGTCCAACAGGAAACAGAGGTGACAGAGTCCAACAGGAAACAGTGGTGACAGAGTCCAACCCTAAACAGAGGTGACAGAGTTCAACAAGAAACAGAGGTGACAGAGTCCGACAGTAAACAGTGGTGACAGAGTCCAACACGAAACAGTGGTGACAGAGTCCAACACTAAACAGAAGTGACAGAGTCCAGCACTAAACAGAAGTGACAGAGTCCAGCACTAAACAGAAGTGACAGAGTCCAGCACTAAACAGAAGTGACAGTCCCAACAGGAAACAGGTGACAGAGTCAAACACTAAACAGAGGTGACAGAGTCCGACACTAAACAGAGGTGACAGAGTCAGACACTAAACAGAGGTGACAGAGTCCGACACTAAACAGAAGTGACAGAGGCCGATGCTAAACAGAGGTGACAGAGTCCGACGCTAAACAGAGGTGACAGAGTCCAACACGAAACAGTGGTGACAGAGTCCGACACGAAACAGTGGTGACAGAGTCCGACACTAAACAGAGGTGACAGAGTCCGACACTAAACAGAGGTGACAGAGTCCGACACTAAACAGAGGTGACAGAGTCCAACAGGAAACAGAGGTGACAGAGTCCAACCCTAAACAGAGGTGACAGAGTTCAACAAGAAACAGAGGTGACAGAGTCCGACAGTAAACAGTGGTGACAGAGTCCAACACGAAACAGTGGTGACAGAGTCCAACACTAAACAGAAGTGACAGAGTCCAGCACTAAACAGAAGTGACAGTCCCAACAGGAAACAGGTGACAGAGTCGAACACTAAACAGAGGTGACAGAGTCCGACACTAAACAGAGGTGACAGAGGCCGATACTAAACAGAGGTGACAGAGTCCGACGCTAAACAGAGGTGACAGAGTCCGACGCTAAACAGAGGTGACAGAGTCCGACGCTAAACACAGGTGACAGAGTCCGACGCTAAACAGAGGGGACAGAGTCTGACACTAAACCGAGGTGACAGAGTCCGACACTAAACAGAGGTGACAGAGTCCCACCGTAAACAGATGTGACAGAGTCCGACACTAAAAAGAGGTGACAGAGACCAGCACTAAACAGAAGTAACAGTCCCAACAGGAAAAAGAGGTGACAGAGTCCAACACTAAACAGAGGTGACAGAGTCCAGCACTAAACAGAAGTGACAGAGTCCAGCACTAAACAGAAGTGACAGTCCCAACAGGAAACAGGTGACAGAGTCAAACACTAAACAGAGGTGACAGAGTCCGACACTAAACAGAGGTGACAGAGTCAAACACTAAACAGAGGTGACAGAGTCAAACACGAAACAGGTGACAGAGTCCGACACTAAACAGAAGTGACAGAGTCGAAAACTAAACAGAGGTGATGGTCCAGCAGGAAACAGAGGTGACAGAGTCCAACAGGAAACAGTGGTGACAGAGTCCAACCCTAAACAGAGGTGACAGAGTTCAACAAGAAACAGAGGTGACAGAGTCCGACAGTAAACAGTGGTGACAGAGTCCAACACGAAACAGTGGTGACAGAGTCCAACACGAAACAGTGGTGACAGAGTCCGACACGAAACAGTGGTGACAGAGTCCGACACTAAACAGAGGTGACAGAGTCCGACACTAGAGTCCGACACTAAACAGAGGTGACAGAGTCCAACAGGAAACAGAGGTGACAGAGTCCGACGCTGAACAGAGGTGACAGAGTCCGGCGCTAAACAGACGTGACAGAGTCCGACGCTAAACAGACGTGACAGAGTCCGACGCTAAACAGAGGTGACAGAGTCCGACGCTAAACAGAGGTGACAGAGTCCAGCACTAAACAGAGGTGACAGAGTCCAGCACTAAACAGAGGTGACAGAGTCCGACACTAAACAGAGGTGACAGAGTTCAACAAGAAACAGAGGTGACAGAGTCCGACAGTAAACAGTGGTGACAGAGTCCAACACGAAACAGTGGTGACAGAGTCCAGCACTAAACAGAAGTGACAGTCCCAACAGGAAAAAGAGGTGACAGTGTCCGACACTAAACAGAAGTGACAGAGTCCAGCACTAAACAGAAGTGACAGTCCCAACAGGAAACAGGTGACAGAGTCGAACACTAAACAGAGGTGACAGAGTCCGACACTAAACAGAGGTGACAGAGGCCGATACTAAACAGAGGTGACAGAGTCCGACGCTAAACAGAGGTGACAGAGTCCGACGCTAAACAGAGGTGACAGAGTCCGACGCTAAACAGAGGTGACAGAGTCCGACGCTAAACAGAGGGGACAGAGTCTGACACTAAACCGAGGTGACAGAGTCCGACACTAAACAGAGGTGACAGAGTCCCACCGTAAACAGATGTGACAGAGTCCGACACTAAAAAGAGGTGACAGAGACCAGCACTAAACAGAAGTAACAGTCCCAACAGGAAAAAGAGGTGACAGAGTCCAACACTAAACAGAGGTGACAGAGTCCAGCACTAAACAGAAGTGACAGAGTCCAGCACTAAACAGAAGTGACAGTCCCAACAGGAAACAGGTGACAGAGTCAAACACTAAACAGAGGTGACAGAGTCCGACACTAAACAGAGGTGACAGAGTCAAACACTAAACAGAGGTGACAGAGTCAAACACGAAACAGGTGACAGAGTCCGACACTAAACAGAAGTGACAGAGTCGAAAACTAAACAGAGGTGATGGTCCAGCAGGAAACAGAGGTGACAGAGTCCAACAGGAAACAGTGGTGACAGAGTCCAACCCTAAACAGAGGTGACAGAGTTCAACAAGAAACAGAGGTGACAGAGTCCGACAGTAAACAGTGGTGACAGAGTCCAACACGAAACAGTGGTGACAGAGTCCAACACGAAACAGTGGTGACAGAGTCCGACACGAAACAGTGGTGACAGAGTCCGACACTAAACAGAGGTGACAGAGTCCGACACTAAACAGAGGTGACAGAGTCCGACACTAAACAGAAGTGACAGAGTCCAACAGGAAACAGAGGTGACAGAGTCCGACGCTGAACAGAGGTGACAGAGTCCGGCGCTAAACAGACGTGACAGAGTCCGACGCTAAACAGACGTGACAGAGTCCGACGCTAAACAGAGGTGACAGAGTCCGACGCTAAACAGAGGTGACAGAGTCCAGCACTAAACAGAGGTGACAGAGTCCAGCACTAAACAGAGGTGACAGAGTCCGACACTAAACAGAGGTGACAGAGTCCGACACTAAACAGAGGTGACAGAGTCCCACCGTAAACAGATGTGACAGAGTCCGACACTAAAAAGAGGTGACAGAGACCAGCACTAAACAGAAGTGACAGTCCAACAGGAAACAGAGGTGACAGAGTCCAGCACTAAACAGAAGTGACAGTCCCAACAGGAAACAGAGGTGACAGAGTCCGACACTAAACAGAGGTGACAGAGTCCGACACTAAACAGAGGTGACAGAGTCCGACACTAAACAGAAGTGACAGAGTTCAACAGGAAACCGAGGTGACAGAGTTCAACAGGAAACCGGGGTGACGGAGTCGAAAACTAAACAGAGGTGACAGAGTCTGACACTAAACAGAGGTGACAGTCCAACAGGAAACAGAGGTGACAGAGGCCAACACTGAACACAGGTGACAGTGTGACACGAAACAGAGGTGACAGAGTTGAACACTAAACAGGGGTGACAGAGTCCGACACTAAACAGAAGTGACAGAGTCCAGCACTAAACAGAGGTGACAGTCCAACAGGAAACAGAGGTGACAGAGTCCGACACTAAACAGTGGTGACAGAGTCCAGCACTAAACAGAAGTGACAGTCCCAATAGGAAACAGAGGTGACAGAGTCCGACAATACACCGAGGTGACAGAGTCCGACACTAAACCGAGGTGACAGAGTCCGACACTAAACAGAGATGACAAGAGTTCAACCGGAAGCCGAGGTGACAGAGTCCAATGCAAAACAGAACTGACAGAGTCTGACACTAAACAGAGGTGACAGAGTCCGATACTAAACAGAGGTGACAGAGTCCCACCCTAAACAGATGTGACAGAGTCCGACACTAAACAGAGGTGACAGAGTCCAGCACTAAACAGAAGTGACAGTCCCAACAGGAAACAGAGGTGACAGAGTCCGACACGAAACAGAAGTGACAGTCTCAACAGGAAACAGAGGTGACAGAGTCCGACACTAAACAGTGGTGACAGAGTCCAGCACTAAACAGAAGTGACAGTCCCAATAGGAAACAGAGGTGACAGAGTCCGACACTAAACAGAGGTGACAGAGTCTGACACTAAACAGAAGTGACAGAGTTCAACAGGAAACCGAGGTGACAGAGTTAAACAGGAAACCGGGGTGACGGAGTCGAAACTAAACAGAGGTGACAGAGTCTGACACTAAACAGAGGTGACAGTCCAACAGGAAACAGAGGTGACAGAGGCCAACACTGAACACAGGTGACAGTGTGACACGAAACAGAGGTGACAGAGTTGAACACTAAACAGAGATGACAGAGTTCAACATGAAACCGAGGTGACAGAGTCATACACTAAACCGAGGGGACAGAGTCGGACACTAAACCGAGGGGACAGAGTTGGACACTAAACCGAGGGGACAGAGTCGGACACTCAACCGAGGGGACAGAGTCGGACACTCAACCGAGGGGACAGAGTCCGACACTAAACCGAGGGGACAGAGTCCGACACTAAACAGAGGTGACAGAGTTCAACGGGAAAGAGACGTGACAGAGTCGAACACTAAACAGACACTAAACAGAGGTGACAGAGTCCAACACTAAACAGAGGTGACAGAGTCAAACACTAAACAGAGGTGACAGAGTCCGACACTAAACAGAAGTGACAGAGTCCAGCACTAAACAGAGGTGACAGTCCAACAGGAAACAGAGGTGACAGAGTTCAACAGGAAACAGAGGTGACAGAGTTCAACAGGAAACAGAGGTGACAGAGTCTGACACTAAACTGAGGTGACAGAGTTCAACAGGAAACCGAGGTGACAGTCCAACAGGAAACAGAGGTGACAGAGTTCAACAGGAAACAGAGGTGACAGAGTTCAACAGGAAACAGAGGTGACAGAGTCTGACACTAAACTGAGGTGACAGAGTTCAACAGGAAACCGAGGTGACAGAGTCAAACACTAAACAGAGGTGATAGAGTCAATACTAAACAGAGGTGACAGAGTTCAACAGGAAACAGAGGTGACAGAGTTCAACAGGAAACAGAGGTGACAGAGTCCGACACTAAACAGAGGTGACAGAGTTCAACAGGAAACAGAGGTGACAGAGTTCAATGGGAAACAGTGGTGACAGAGTCCGACACTAAACAGAGGTGACAGAGTTCAACAGGAAACCGAGGTGACAGAGTTCAACAGGAAACCGGGGTGACGGAGTCGAAAACTAAACAGAGGTGACAGAGTCTGACACTAAACAGAGGTGACAGTCCAACAGGAAACAGAGGTGACAGAGGCCAACACTGAACACAGGTGACAGTGTGACACGAAACAGAGGTGACAGAGTTGAACACTAAACCGAGGGGACAGAGTCGGACATTAAACCGAGGGGACAGAGTCGGACACTCAACCGAGGGGACAGAGTCGGACACTCAACCGAGGGGACAGAGTCCGACACTAAACCGAGGGGACAGAGTCCGACACTAAATAGAGGTGACAGAGTTCAACGGGAAACAGACGTGACAGAGTCGAACACTAAACAGACACTAAACAGAGGTGACAGAGTCAAACAATAAACAGAGGTGACAGAGTCAAACACTAAACAGAGGTGACAGAGTCCAGCACTAAACAGAGGTGACAGTCCAACAGGAAACAGAGGTGACAGAGTCCGACACTAAACAGAGCTGACAGAGTTCAACAGGAAACCGAGGTGACAGAGTTCAACAGGAAACCGAGGTGACGGAGTCGAAAACTAAACAGAGATGACAGAGTCTGACACTAAACAGAAGTGACAGAGTCCAGCACTAAACAGAAGTGACAGTCCCAACAGGAAACAGAGGTGACAGAGGCCAACACTGAACACAGGTGACAGTGTGACACGAAACAGAGGTGACAGAGTCGAACACTAAACAGAGGTGACAGAGTTCAACAGGAAACCGGGTTGACAGAGTCATACACTAAACCGAGGGAACAGAGTCCGACACTAAACCGAGGGGACAGAGTCCGACACTCAACCAAGGGGACAGAGTCCGACACTAAACCGAGGGGACAGAGTCCGACACTAAACAGAGGTGACAGAGTCCGACATTAAACAGAGGTGACAGAGTCCGACACTAAACAGAGGTGACAGAGTTCAACAGGAAACAGAGGTGACAGAGTCTGACACTAAACAGGTGACAGAGTTCAACATGAAACAGAAGTGACAGAGTCCGACAGTGGTGACAGAGTCCGACACGAAACAGTGGTGACAGAGTCCGACACGAAACAGTGGTGACAGAGTCCGACACTAAACAGAGGTGGCAGAGTTCAACAGGAAACAGAGGTAACAGAGTCTGACACTAAACAGAGGTGACGGAGACCTGACACTAAACAGAGGTGACAGAGTTCAACAGGAAACAGAGGTGACAGAGCCTGACACTAAACAGAGGTGACAGAGTTCAACATGAAACAGTAGTGACAGAGTCCGACAGTAAACAGTGGTGACAGAGTCCAACACGAAACAGTGGTGACAGAGTCCAACACTAAACAGAGGTGGCAGAGTTCAACAGGAAACAGAGGTGACAGAGTCTGACACTAAACAGAGGTGACGGAGACCCGACACTAAACAGAGGTGACAGAGTCCGACAGGAAACAGAATTCAGCAGGAAACAGAGGTGACAGAGTCCGACACTAAACAGAGGTGACAGAGTTCAACAGGAAACAGAGGTGACAGAGTCTGACAGTGGTGACAGAGTCCAACACGAAACAGTGGTGACAGAGTCCGACACGAAACAGTGGTGACAGAGTCCGACACTAAACAGAGGTGGCAGAGTTCAACAGGAAACAGAGGTGACAGAGTCTGACACTAAACAGAGGTGACGGAGACCTGACACTAAACAGAGGTGACAGAGTTCAACAGGAAACAGAGGTGACAGAGCCTGACACTAAACAGAGGTGACAGAGTTCAACAGGAAACAGAGGTGACAGAGCCTGACACTAAACAGAGGTGACAG
Organism: Thalassophryne amazonica; assembly: GCF_902500255.1. NCBI lineage: Eukaryota > Metazoa > Chordata > Actinopteri > Batrachoidiformes > Batrachoididae > Thalassophryne > Thalassophryne amazonica. The sequence continues at coordinate 101,857,465 of NC_047114.1, forward strand.
AGTTCAACAGGAAACAGAGGTGACAGAGCCTGACACTAAACAGAGGTGACAGAGTTCAACATGAAACAGTAGTGACAGAGTCCGACAGTAAACAGTGGTGACAGAGTCCAACACGAAACAGTGGTGACAGAGTCCGACACTAAACAGAGGTGGCAGAGTTCAACAGGAAACAGAGGTGACAGAGTCTGACACTAAACAGAGGTGACGGAGACCCGACACTAAACAGAGGTGACAGAGTCCGACAGGAAACAGAATTCAGCAGGAAACAGAGGTGACAGAGTCAGACACTAAACAGAGGTGACAGAGTCTGACACTAAACAGAGGTGACGGAGCCCCGACACTAAACAGAGGTGACAGAGTCCGACAGGAAACAGAATTCAGCAGGAAACAGAGGTGACAGAGTCAGACACTAAACAGTGGTGACCGAGTCTGACACTAAACAGAGGTGACGGAGCCCCGACACTAAACAGAGGTGACAGAGTCCGACAGGAAACAGAATTCAGCAGGAAACAGAGGTGACAGAGTCAGACGCTAAACAGAGGTGACGGAGCCCCGACACTAAACAGAGGTGACAGAGTCCGACACTAAACAGAGGTGACGGAAAAAGGACAGTAAAAACGTGTAAGATAAACATCCAATGACCTAACGTTTGGCTCAATGCACTGAGGTTGCCATGGTAACTTTCAGTACCTGCGATGAGCGGCTTCAGTGTGCTGGTAACTGGCTTCCCTTTGCCAATCGGAGCATTGACGAAGTCCAGAAAATCGGCCTCGGGGTTACAGCTGTACAAATTGGCTGCTTTGCATGTGTCAATCACAGAGCCCCCACCCACCGCCAGGAAGCTGTCAAAGTTGTACTTCTTAGCAAAGGCAATAGCGTTTTTAAAGCTAAGAGGAAAAAACATGATGCTTTAAAAATGGTTCCTGCATGCTGAGTGGAATCTTTATGTCTTTGCAGTGAAGGCCCTGTCACACCTTGCCGATTCAGCCTGCATATGCCAACTGTATTAAATCTCTGGCACACGTCTAATAAATTAATGCAGCTGTCACACCTTGATGGTTAAAAAAAGAGAAGCAAAACCCGCACACCGGTATAGAGCTCCCAAAATATTTTAATTTACTAAAAAAAAACAAACGCAACACTTCCACCGTGAGGTCTTCTTTAGTCAATTAAAAGCGTGGTGATCACAGACAGCGACGGCGCTTTAAATGTTTAAACAGTGCATTAATCAGGTGTGACCACCCTGATCGATCGATCAGGTTGTCTGATGATCACACCACAGCGACAGCTTTAAACGTTCACAGTGCTTCTGTGTGATCAGAGCGTGACACCAGCATCCTCTGAGAAACGCACCTGCAGCAGGAAAAACTACAGAGGGATTTGCTTTAAAATGCTGTGTTTACAGCCACGAATTAAAGTATTTTCAGAGGTCATTTTCAAAAATCGGGAGCTTTATGTGGATTCATGTCCGTCTGTGATGGTGAATTGGACTGAAATGAACAAGTCAGATTTACTCCATGTGTGAATGAAACAGTCTGTCTGCATGAGGATGCAGCTTTCAGCCAATCAGTGGACAGCACTGATGGATGTATTTAGACTTATGAGTAAATTGCAAGAAACATCTGCCAACAATCACATAACTTACCTACAACCAGTGGTGGGCACAGTTCTGCTAACCGCTAATTATCAAAGCTAATGTTTTCATTATTGGATTAGCTTTTCAGATAACTTTGAAAGCCATTAATCAATCAATCAATCAATCAATTTTTTTTATATAGCGCCAAATCACAACAAACAGTTGCCCCAAGGCGCTTTATATTGTAAGGCAAGGCCATACAATAATTATGTAAAACCCCAACGGTCAAAACGACCCCCTGTGAGCAAGCACTTGGCTACAGTGGGAAGGAAAAACTCCCTTTTAACAGGAAGAAACCTCCAGCAGAACCAGGCTCAGGGAGGGGCAGTCCTCTGCTGGGACTGGTTGGGGCTGAGGGAGAGAACCAAGAAAAAGACATGCTGTGGAGGGGAGCAGAGATCAATCACTAATGATTAAATGCAGAGTGGTGCATACAGAGCAAAAAGAGAAAGAAACAGTGCATCATGGGAACCCCCCAGCAGTCTACGTCTATAGCAGCATAACTAAGGGATGGTTCAGGGTCACCTGATCCAGCCCTAACTATAAGCTTTAGCAAAAAGGAAAGTTTTAAGCCTAATCTTAAAAGTAGAGAGGGTGTCTGTCTCCCTGATCTGAATTGGGAGCTGGTTCCACAGGAGAGGAGCCTGAAAGCTGAAGGCTCTGCCTCCCATTCTACTCTTACAAACCCTAGGAACTACAAGTAAGCCTGCAGTCTGAGAGCGAAGCGCTCTATTGGGGTGATATGGTACTACGAGGTCCCTAAGATAAAATGGGACCTGATTATTCAAAACCTTATAAGTAAGAAGAAGAATTTTAAATTCTATTCTAGAATTAACAGGAAGCCAATGAAGAGAGGCCAATATGGGTGAGATATGCTCTCTCCTTCTAGTCCCCGTCAGTACTCTAGCTGCAGCATTTTGAATTGACTGAAGGCTTTTTAGGGAACTTTTAGGACAACCTGATAATAATGAATTACAATAGTCCAGCCTAGAGGAAATAAATGCATGAATTAGTTTTTCAGCATCACTCTGAGACAAGACCTTTCTGATTTTAGAGATATTGCGTAAATGCAAAAAAGCAGTCCTACATATTTGTTTAATATGCGCTTTGAATGACATATCCTGATCAAAAATGACTCCAAGATTTCTCACAGTATTACTAGAGGTCAGGGTAATGCCATCCAGAGTAAGGATCTGGTTAGACACCATGTTTCTAAGATGTGTGGGGCCAAGTACAATAACTTCAGTTTTATCTGAGTTTAAAAGCAGGAAATTAGAGGTCATCCATGTCTTTATGTCTGTAAGACAATCCTGCAGTTTAGCTAATTGGTGTGTATCCTCTGGCTTCATGGATAGATAAAGCTGGGTATCATCTGCGTAACAATGAAAATTTAAGCAATACCGTCTAATAATACTGCCTAAGGGAAGCATGTATAAAGTGAATAAAATTGGTCCTAGCACAGAACCTTGTGGAACTCCATAATTAACCTTAGTCTGTGAAGAAGATTCCCCATTTACATGAACAAATTGTAATCTATTAGACAAATATGATTCAAACCACCGCAGCGCAGTGCCTTTAATACCTATGGCATGCTCTAATCTCTGTAATAAAATTTTATGGTCAACAGTATCAAAAGCAGCACTGAGGTCTAACAGAACAAGCACAGAGATGAGTCCACTGTCCGAGGCCATAAGAAGATCATTTGTAACCTTCACTAATGCTGTTTCTGTACTATGATGAATTCTAAAACCTGACTGAAACTCTTCAAATAGACCATTCCTCTGCAGATGATCAGTTAGCTGTTTTACAACTACCCTTTCAAGAATTTTTGAGAGAAAAGGAAGGTTGGAGATTGGCCTATAATTAGCTAAGATAGCTGGGTCAAGTGATGGCTTTTTAAGTAATGGTTTAATTACTGCCACCTTAAAAGCCTGTGGTACATAGCCAACTAACAAAGATAGATTGATCATATTTAAGATCGAAGCATTAAATAATGGTAGGGCTTCCTTGAGCAGCCTGGTAGGAATGGGGTCTAATAAACATGTTGATGGTTTGGATGAAGTAACTAATGAAAATAACTCAGACAGAACAATCGGAGAGAAAGAGTCTAACCAAATACCAGCATCACTGAAAGCAGCCAAAGATAACGATACGTCTTTGGGATGGTTATGAGTAATTTTTTCTCTAATAGTTAAAATTTTGTTAGCAAAGAAAGTCATGAAGTCATTACTAGTTAAAGTTAATGGAATACTCAGCTCAATAGAGCTCTGACTCTTTGTCAGCCTGGCTACAGTGCTGAAAAGAAACCTGGGGTTGTTCTTATTTTCTTCAATTAGTGATGAGTAGAAAGATGTCCTAGCTTTACGGAGGGCTTTTTTATAGAGCAACAGACTCTTTTTCCAGGCTAAGTGAAGATCTTCTAAATTAGTGAGACGCCATTTCCTCTCCAACTTACGGGTTATCTGCTTTAAGCTACGAGTTTGTGAGTTATACCACGGAGTCAGACACTTCTGATTTAAAGCTCTCTTTTTCAGAGGAGCTACAGCATCCAAAGTTGTCTTCAATGAGGATGTAAAACTATTGACGAGATACTCTATCTCACTTACAGAGTTTAGGTAGCTACTCTGCACTGTGTTGGTATATGACATTAGAGAACATAAAGAAGGAATCATATCCTTAAACCTAGTTACAGCGCTTTCTGAAAGACTTCTAGTGTAATGAAACTTATTCCCCACTGCAGGGTAGTCCATCAGAGTAAATGTAAATGTTATTAAGAAATGATCAGACAGAAGGGAGTTTTCAGGGAATACTGTTAAGTCTTCTATTTCCATACCATAAGTCAGAACAAGATCTAAGATATGATTAAAGTGGTGGGTGGACTCATTTACTTTTTGAGCAAAGCCAATAGAGTCTAATAATAGATTAAATGCAGTGTTGAGGCTGTCATTCTCAGCATCTGTGTGGATGTTAAAATCGCCCACTATAATTATCTTATCTGAGCTAAGCACTAAGTCAGACAAAAGGTCTGAAAATTCACAGAGAAACTCACAGTAACGACCAGGTGGACGATAGATAATAACAAATAAAACTGGTTTTTGGGACTTCCAATTTGGATGGACAAGACTAAGAGTCAAGCTTTCAAATGAATTAAAGCTGTCTGGGTTTTTGATTAATTAATAAGCTGGAATGGAAGATTGCTGCTAATCCTCCGCCCCGGCCCGTGCTACGAGCATTCTGACAGTTAGTGTGACTCGGGGGTGTTGACTCATTTAAACTAACATATTCATCCTGCTGTAACCAGGTTTCTGTAAGGCAGAATAAATCAATATGTTGATCAATTATTATATCATTTACCAACAGGGACTTAGAAGAGAGAGACCTAATGTTTAATAGACCACATTTAACTGTTTTAGTCTGTGGTGCAGTTGAAGGTGCTATATTATTTTTTCTTTTTGAATTTTTATGCTTAAATAGATTTTTACTGGTTATTGGTGGTCTGGGAGCAGGCACCGTCTCTACGGGGATGGGGTAATGAGGGGATGGCAGGGGGAGAGAAGCTGCAGAGAGGTGTGTAAGACTACAACTCTGCTTCCTGGTCCCAACCCTGGATAGTCACGGTTTGGAGGATTTAAGAAAATTGGCCAGATTTCTAGAAATTAGCGGACTATTGATAATTTTTAGACCGATAACATGTTTTTTACAGGAATGGTTTAACAGTTAAAAACATTTGTGAAATCTAAAATTAAAGCTTTAAAGAAAGAAAACAAAAAGGATAATTTTTTTCTTTACACCATACAGACTCACTGGGATATCACGCATGTCATCTACAGGCATACAGTGTTGACTTATGGTTAAAATGGTTTAAACAAATTAATTCCAGACAAGTTATTTAAATTAACGTCACGTCTGACATTTTATAAAGTGAAAATATCAGCTATATGTTTTAGTTTTAAAGTAATGCACTAATTTTGAAGGTTTTAGCAACAGACACATAACCGCAGTGCATTATGGGTAAATGAGTTTCCCTGACATGAGTGGTTGGTCGGTATAACACAATTTACTGAAACGTGTCCTGTGGTGGGTTTTACAAATACAGTGGGGAAAATAAGTATTTGACCCCCTGTCAGTTTTGCAGGTTTTCCCACCTACAAAGAATGTTGAGGTCTGTAATTTTTATCGTAGGTTCACTTCAACTGTGAGAGACAGAATCTAAAAAAATCCAGTAAATCACATTGTATGATTTTTAAATAATTAATTTGCATTTTATTGCATAAAATAAGTATTTGACCCCCTAGAAAAACAGAGCTTAACAACTGGTACAGAAACATTTGTCTGCCATTACAGAGGTCAGACGTTTCCTGTAGTTCTTGACCAAGTATTCACACACTGCAACAGGGATTTTGGTCCACTTCTCCATACAGATCTTCTCCAAATCTTTCAGGTTTGGAGTTTCAGCTCCCTCCAAAGATTTTCTATTGAGTTCAGGTCTGGAGACTGGCCAGGCCACTCCAGGACCTTGAAATGCTTCTTACGGAGCCCCTCCTTAGTTGCCCTGGCTGTGTGTTTGGGGTCATTGTCATGCTGGAAGACCCAGCCATGACCCATCTTCAATGCTCTTACTGAGGGAAGGAGGTTGTTTGCCAAAATCTCTCAATACATGACCCCATCCATCCTCCCTTCAATACGGTGCAGTCGTCCTGTCCCCTTTGCAGAAGAGCACCCCCAGAGTATGATGTTTCCATGTTTGGGGTTGTTCTCATCCTCTAAACATGGTAAGTGGAGTTGATTCCAAAAAGCTCTATTCTGGTCTCATCTGACCACATGACCTTCTCCCATGCCTCCTCTGGATCATCCAGATGGTCACTGGTGAACTTCAAACGGGCCTGGACATGTGCTGGCTTGAGCAGGGGGACCTTGCTGCCCTGCAGGATTTTAAACCATGACAGCATCATGTGTTACTAATGTAATCTTTGTGACTGTGGTCCCAGCTCTCTTCAGGTCATTGACCAGGTCCTCCTGTGTAGTTCTGAGCTTTCTCAGAATCATCCTTACCCCACAAAGTGAGATCTTGCATTGAATCCCAGACCGAGGGAGATTGACAGTCATCTTGTGTTTCTTCCACTTTCTAATAAATAATCAGAACAGTTGTTGTCTTCTACCAAGCTGCTTGCCTGTTGTCCTGTAGTCCATCCCAGCCTTGTGCAGGTCTACAGTTTTGTCCTGAAAATTCTTTTTGTTAAGTGAATTCAGCACCTCTAGCGAATATGTTGGTATTTATACTGTTATAAACATTGCCATCTACTTGAGATATCCCATAATCGTTTTCGCCAGAGAGTTGCTGCAGTTGAAACAGCACATAGAATCCACATGATGACAATTGTAAATGAACATTATAAAACCAAAATGTACATTTTTTATGCTTTTCATCACGTTACTAAGAGGCTGCATGCATGAGACCCTGAAAACTTGTAACAACTCTCTGGCGCGCAAAGGATTATGGGATATCCCGAATGGGGTGAATAATACCATGAACACTGCCATCTACTGGTCAAATTTGCTAAAACAAATATTCCAAATAATTGTGTCTGCTACATTTAATCTGCGTGGAATTTAATAAACACAACCCGAATTTCAGACATCTTATATTGGCCAGTTTACTTACGCGCTGGAGTGGAACTCTGCGGCTCTCTGAACTTTTTACCATAGACATACATTGTGTGTGTGGGAGTGGTATTTGCTCTTCAGTTCCAAATTCAAGTAATTATTTGTTGGAATTTCATTATATTTCTGTTGTGTTGGGACCTTAGTGTGGCCTTCAACTATTCAGAGGGTTTGGTGTGTGTTGGTGTTTACAAATAAGTGTGCTTTTGTGAAATATGCCATTTTTTCATTTGTAAAAAAAAAAGGCATTTACAAAAACCAAAAGTTTTTAAGTTGTGATTAGACAACCGTGTGATATAACTGGGGTCAAAATGCATAGAACACTGCCAGTGATGCCGGTAACGCGTTACTCTAATCTAACCACTTTTTTTTACTAACGAATAATCTAATGCATTAATCTTTCCAAATCAGTAATCAGATTAAAGTTACTTCTCCAAGTCACTGTGCGTTACTATTATTTTTGCATTGTTGGTCGATAGCACCATTAAACTTGGTCCGTGGGCAGGAGGTCGGGGTTCGACTGAACTGCCCACTTTAAGCGAGCTGTGAGCTTTTCATCTGCAGTTTTCTGCAACAGCTACGACTTGTCCTCACCTCTTAAAGCGCGGTGACAACAGCACACCTGCACTGAGCTTTACAAAGACATTTTTATGCTTTTTTTTTTCTCCATTATTTAGAATTCTGAGCTGAGCCGCTCCGTATCTGCTCGTTAAAAACAGCTGATCCTCCGTGACGCGTCAACAATTAACACTATTTTCCACTCAAATGCACCTAAACTCTCTTTCTGAGGACCACATAAAATAAAATTTTCTTACCTGTAAATCTGGTCCTGTTTTCTGCATAAATAAATGTTATCCATTCTTTGTGCTCAAACGCCAAAGCAGGGGCGAATCCACATGAAATGGGGGCGTGGGGCAAGGATGTGCCCCCCCACCACCACCCCTAGATTAAAGGCCCAGTTTTGAAGCAGTTTTTTTACTACAATTACTAATACTATTTAAAATAATAATAATTTTGACAAGTAAAATATTTATAGGGAATTTAAATGTTAGAATTTAATAGTTACATTTATAAACAATGTAGGTTAGAAATTGCATGTTTTACTGTTACAGTGCTGTCAACAGTTAAATATGAGGTCAAGAAAGAAGTCCTTATTTTACTTTTTATAAAACAAGTATTTATTTTCACTGAAGTCAAGAAAGGGTGACTATAAAGTGAGTTTTGGCAAAACAGGTATCATTGTCATGTTGAGGTGGCAGAGGGTTGTTGTCAGCAGCTGAGGAAAGTAACTAAAAAAGTAACTAGTAATCTAACAGTTACTTTTACAATTGAGTAATCAGTAAAGTAGCTAAGTTACTTTTTCAAGGAGTAATCAGTAATCAGTAATTGGATTACTTTTTCAAAGTAACTGTGGCAACACTGCATACTGCTATCTACTGGCGTCCAGATGCTCGGTTTACCCATAATCCCTTTGGGCATCTGTGTTAGTGTTACAAAACTTCAGAATTAGTGCATTATTTAAAATTAAAAGATATGTGTTATATTTTAACTTTGTACAAATGAAAGAGCTGACATTAATGGAGTTATTCGATCCGGATTAATTTGATTTATAAATCAAAACCATAAGTCAAATCTGCTTTGCTTTTCAAGACCTCTGCCTCACGGCAGGACTGCTGCATGCTGTTAAGGATAATGACTTGGGTTTTTTTGTGGCAGTCTAGCGGCCAGGTCCCTTCTACTCAAGTAGAGTTGAGCTCTGTTCCTCTCAGCTGCTTTACTGCTGCAAAATAAATAGCAAACAAGAACTTCCAGCAGTGGGCAGGGCGCACAAAGACAGAAGTGCTGGCTCATTGTTTGTGTGTGATCATCTTTGATCTCAGTGTTGAAACTCAAAATCGGCTTGTTAATATTTGAGAATGTACTGGAGACAATACTGAAAGTTATCGGTTAGCTGTAGCTTCCGATAATTTTTTTGGTGGGTTATCGGTTTAGCTATATAAAAGATAACTTTTCAGTTAGCTGATTAGCTGCTATCAAAGCTAAATTTTTGGTTAGCTGTGCCCACCACTGCCTACAACTTATGTCCAGCATGTGCATGATGTATGAATCACACGCTGGCATGCGTTGAAAATTTTCAGCATGCTCAAAACTATTCAAGGACCTCAGCTTGTTAGGACATACATCAGCGAGCTTCAGCATGTTTCAATGTGCTCTTAACTTATAAAAAACTTACCCCTGATTTATTGGACTTATGACAGCGCTTTTTTTATATGGTTGGCATACGCTGCCTATATCATCAAGGTGCGACAGGGTCTTAAATAACTATAGTGTAAAAGGGGCAGAGCATTTACAATCAAGAGGAAGCAAAAACTTGCCTACTGTCAGTCGGCTCCACTCGAACATCATCATAAACTCTGTAAGTGACGCAGTTTTTCAGAAGAGACTCCAGAACGGCTTTGACAGGTGGGAGGTGGGACAAGTTCCTGTCTGTCATCAGGCAGACGTTCTGAACTCCGAGGTTCCGCAGGTCCTGCAGGAGACGATTGTTTACCAACAAACATAAAAAAATGCTGCAACTCCCACAGGAGCATTAGCAGTTTATTAGCATCCTGCTGTCATTCCCGCCACCACAAGAAGAAGCAACTCCAAAAACAGATGTGGTTACCATGCCGATCTCTCTGGTGACTCCTCCTCCATATCTGATGTTGGAACTTGCCATCTGATGGAGGAAAAAAAGGAGAGACATTTTAAAAAAATAATCTCCCCCAGAACATACAAGTTTGAGTAATGTTGTGCTAGCATTAGCGACAAGCTAATTTTCATCTGACTCAAATTTTTACACGTTACAAACAAAAACAAAGTTGTGTCCCTTATGTTTGTACTCTGGCGTCTTCGTGATTGTGCTGTTTCCCATGAGTCATCAATCAATCAATCAATCAATCAATCAATTTTTTTATATAGCGCCAAATCACAACAAACAGTTGCCCCAAGGCGCTTTATATTGTAAGGCAAGGCCATACAATAATTATGTAAAACCCCAACGGTCAAAACGACCCCCTGTGAGCAAGCACTTGGCTACAGTGGGAAGGAAAAACTCCCTTTTAACAGGAAGAAACCTCCAGCAGAACCAGGCTCAGGGAGGGGCAGTCTTCTGCTGGGACTGGTTGGGGCTGAGGGAAAGAACCAGGAAAAAGACATGCTATGGAGGGGAGCAGAGATATAACTCATGTCATGTGACTGCTCAGGTCTGTAACCGGTGCTGGAAGTTGATAAAAATTCAGTGAGGCGGTTTTTGTTGTTATCTAATAAAAACTAAACCACAGAAGAACGTTACTCGTTTTTTGTCCTGCAGAGGTCAGTGTTTCAGTGTGAACGTTTGCGACATTTAATCATCTCGAGCTGGAAACCTATGACTGATTGAGATTTTTATGGATTCATTATCAAAGTGATTTTTGAGGAAAGCAGAGTTTTATAAATACAGTAAAACCTACCTAAACCGTCATCGTATAAACCGGATATTCACACTCGCCAGACAAAAGCAGAAGTCCCAATGCTTTTGAATGGTTTTCCATCTAATAAAAACTGTATATCCTCCTGACTACCGGGACATATCCGTCCCATCCCATCGTAATGTATTTCCATTGCTGCCTTCACTGTAATATGGTGTTAAGTTTCACACATATCCCTGGGTGGGAAGAACCAAACCGCTTTAGATTAGAGCCCTCTGCTTGGCTGCGAACCCTGACGTGCACCTGCTACATGACGGACACTGCAAAGGGCTGTGATTGGTCACTTTTACTTTTTCACTCCTTCCTCTCCCATATTTTAAGTTTTTGCAGTGCGCCCATCAATTACATTTTGACAATGGATCAAATACATTTGGCAGAAAAGTCCGTTTGGCAGAAATGACAAACGGACCTAGTTACAGCGCTTTCAGAAAGCGCTATAACTAGGTTTAAGGATATGTTTCCTTCTTTATGTTCTCTAATGCCATATACCAACACAGTGCAGAGTAGCTACCTAAACTCTGTAAGTGAGATAGAGTATCTCGTCAATAGTTTTACATCCTCATTGAAGACAACTTTGGATGCTGTAGCTCCTCTGAAAAAGAGAGCTTTAAATCAGAAGTGCCTGGTATAACTCACAAACTCGCAGCTTAAAGCAGATAACCCGTAAGTTGGAGAGGAAATGGCGTCTCACTAATTTAGAAGATCTTCACTTAGCCTGGAAAAAGAGTCTGTTGCTCTATAAAAAAGCCCTCTGTAAAGCTAGGACATCTTTCTACTCATCACTAATTGAAGAAAATAAGAACAACCCCAGGTTTCTTTTCAGCACTGTAGCCAGGCTGACAAAGAGTCAGAGCTCTATTGAGCTGAGTATTCCTTTAACTTTAACTAGTAATGACTTCATGACTTTCTTTGCTAACAAAATTTTAACTATTAGAGAAAAAATTACTCATAACCATCCCAAAGACGTATCGTTATCTTTGGCTGCTTTCAGTGATGCTGGTATTTGGTTAGACTCTTTCTCTCCGATTGTTCTGTCTGAGTTATTTTCATTAGTTACTTCATCCAAACCATCAACATGTCTATTAGACCCCATTCCTACCAGGCTGCTCAAGGAAGCCCTACCATTATTTAATGCTTCGATCTTAAATATGATCAATCTGTCTTTATTAGTTGGCTATGTACCACAGGCTTTTAAGGTGGCAGTAATTAAACCATTACTTAAAAAGCCATCACTTGACCCAGCTATCTTAGCTAATTATAGGCCAATCTCCAACCTTCCTTTTCTCTCAAAAATTCTTGAAAGGGTAGTTGTAAAACAGCTAACTGATCATCTGCAGAGGAATGGTCTATTTGAAGAGTTTCAGTCAGGTTTTAGAATTCATCATAGTACAGAAACAGCATTAGTGAAGGTTACAAATGATCTTCTTATGGCCTCAGACAGTGGACTCATCTCTGTGCTTGTTCTGTTAGACCTCAGTGCTGCTTTTGATACTGTTGACCATAAAATTTTATTACAGAGATTAAAGCATGCCATAGGTATTAAAGGCACTGCGCTGCGGTGGTTTGAATCATATTTATCTAATAGATTACAATTTGTTCATGTAAATGGGGAATCTTCTTCACAGACTAAGGTTAATTATGTTATGTTAATTATGGAGTTCCACAAGGTTCTGTGCTAGGACCAATTTTATTCACTTTATACATGCTTCCCTTAGGCAGTATTATTAGACGGCATTGCTTAAATTTTCATTGTTACGCAGATGATACCCAGCTTTATCTATCCATGAAACCAGAGGACACACACCAATTAGCTAAACTGCAGGATTGTCTTACAGACATAAGGACATGGATGACCTCTAATTTCCTGCTTTTAAACTCAGATAAAACTGAATGTACTTGGCCCCACAAATCTTAGAAACATGGTGTCTAACCAGATCCTTACTCTGGATGGCATTACCCTGACCTCTAGTAATACTGTGAGAAATCTTGGAGTCATTTTTGATCAGGATATGTCATTCAAAGCGCATATTAAACAAATATGTAAGACTGCTTTTTTGCATTTACGCAATATCTCTAAAATCAGAAAGGTCTTGTCTCAGAGTGATGCTGAAAAACTAATTCATGCATTTATTTCCTCTAGGCTGGACTATTGTAATTCATCATTATCAGGTTGTCCTAAAAGTTCCCTGAAAAGCCTTCAGTTAATTCAAAATGCTGCAGCTAGAGTACTGACAGGGACTAGAAGGAGAGAGCATATCTCACCCATATTGGCCTCTCTTCATTGGCTTCCTGTTAATTCTAGAATAGAATTTAAAATTCTTCTTCTTACTTATAAGGTTTTGAATAATCAGGTCCCATCTTATCTTAGGGACCTCATAGTACCATATCACCCCAATAGAGCGCTTCGCTCTCAGACTGCAGGCTTACTTGTAGTTCCTAGGGTTTGTAAGAGTAGAATGGGAGGCAGAGCCTTCAGCTTTCAGGCTCCTCTCCTGTGGAACCAGCTCCCAATTCAGATCAGGGAGACAGACACCCTCTCTACTTTTAAGATTAGACTTAAAACTTTCCTTTTTGCTAAAGCTTATAGTTAGGGCTGGATCAGGTGACCCTGAACCATCCCTTAGTTATGCTGCTATAGACTTAGACTGCTGGGGGGTTCCCATGATACACTGAGTGTTTCTTTCTCTTTTTGCTCTGTATGCACCACTCTGCATTTAATCATTAGTGATCGATCTCTGCTCCCCTCCACAGCATGTCTTTTTCCTGGTTCTCTCCCTCAGCCCCAACCAGTCCCAGCAGAAGACTGCCCCTCCCTGAGCCTGGTTCTGCTGGAGGTTTCTTCCTGTTAAAAGGGAGTTTTTCCTTCCCACTGTCGCCAAGTGCTTGCTCACAGGGGGTCGTTTTGACCTTTGGGGTTTTTACGTAATTATTGTATGGCTTTTGCCTTACAATATAAAGCGCCTTGGGGCAACTGTTTGTTGTGATTTGGCGCTATATAAATAAAATTGAATTGAATTGAAATGTCCCACAATTCATGGAGGAAATTATACGTACTGTACCATTGGTTTGGAGGTTGATGATGGTATAAAGAAGTGGAGCTCGTTGAGGGACAATTTAATCCAAAAAAAGCTGCTGTTCTTGGGTAAATTGTATAAAGATGCGTTGGAGAAGTTTTAAGGGGTCATACGCACATCAACCTCATTGGATAAATCAGCTTTAAGGTACCACTCCACAGCGGGCTTAGAAAAAATGGATTTTGTCCATTTCATACATACGAGGTCTGTCCAAAAAGTAACGGACCTTTTTATTTTTTCAAAAACTATATGGATTTGAATCACGTGTGATTGCATCAGCCAAGCTTGAACCTTCGTGCGCATGCGTGAGTTTTTTCACACCTGTCGGTTGCGTCATTCGCCTATGGGCAGGATTTGAGTGAGCACTGGTCCACCCCCCTCGTCAGATTTTCATTGTCAGGGAAATGTCTGAATGATTTGGAGCTTTGCTGCATCAAATTTTTCCAGAAACTGTGAGAGACAGCCAGGTGGACACCGTTCGCTAAATTCAGATGGCTTTCAGGGACGATTTTATGGGGATCACACAGATTGAGGAGTGTTACAGCCGGTTTAAAGACCGCCCACAGCGACTGAGAGCGCGCCGCTTTCCGAGCGGCGATCGACAGGCTCAAACGACCAGATCATTTCCAAACTGAACACTGTGTTGATCCGGAACGTCGTCTGACTACCACAGAAATGGCAGAAGACGTGGACATCAAGACTTTTTTGGCACATTCCACTGTTACAGGAGTTTTTGTCATGGAAAGAGGAGTGGAGGAATGCGCCACCGTGCAGCGAATGGCGCTGGACAAAACCACAGGAATTCACGCGTCGGGACGGAGCCGCATGGCGCAAAGCAATGCCATGATGAAGCCCCACAGGACATGTTGTGGCATGTCCAGCTAATCCACAATTTCTCGGATAGTCACACGACTGAAAAGCCACCGAAAGCCGTCTGAAAGCTGTCCTGTGAGACCAACACGGAGGTGGTTTTGTGCCGCACCATTCGCGGCACGGTGGCGCATTCCTCCGCTCCTCTTTCCATGACAAAAACTCCTGTAACAGTGGAATGTGCCGAAAAAGTCTTGATGTCCACGTCTTCTGCCATTTCTGTGGTAGTCAGACGACATCCCGGATCAACACAGCATTCAGTTTGGAAATGATCTGGTCGTTTGAGCCTGTCAATCGCCGCTCGGAACGCGGCACGCTCTCAGTCGCTGTGGGCGGTCTTTAAACTGGCTGTAACACTCCTCAATCTGTGTGATACTCATAAAATCTTCCCTGAAAGCCACCTGAATCTTCCGAATGGTGTCCACCTGGAGGTGTCTCACAGTTTCTGGAAAAGTTTGATGCAGCAAAGCTCCAAATCATTCAGACATTTCCCTGACAATGAAAATCCGACGGGAGGGGTGGACCACTGCTCACTCAAAGCCTGCCCACAGGCGAATGACGCAACCGACAGGCGTGAAAAAACTCACGCATGCGCACGAAGGTTCAAGCTTGGCTGATGCAATCACGTGTGATTCAAATCCATATAGTTTTTGAAAAAAACAAAAAGGTCCGTTACTTTTTGGACAGACCTCGTATAACGGCCAAAATTCACTGGTTAAACTGAATCCATTACGTGAGAGTTTTACTGTGTTAAAGATAAACTAGCCTGTTGTCTGTGGGGATCCATGGATTCTAGAGTGGGTTGTGTTTATAAAATAGGTAGCTGACATTTTTCAAGAGTGGTAATAAATTGTGCAAAGTTTCTATAATGAGTTGGAATGGTGTGTGAGTCTGGAATGTTTTTAGAACTTAAGACCTCAACAGTTTTTAGAAGAGGAGCTCAACCCTTTTATTCCCTGTGAATTATGTAACTTTTTAATGTTAATCGCCATCGAATGTGAGCATTTGCCCACTCAAGTCAGTTATGACGATGAACTGCAGTCAGGTTGAGACCCCAGTGAGGACGACGAGCTTGCAAAGGAGCTTCACTGAGACGGTTTCTGACAGTTTGTGCAGAAATTCTTTGGTTCTGCAAACCGATTGTTGCAGCAGCTATCTGGGTGGATGATCTCAGACCATCTTGGAGGTGAACATGCTGGGTGTGGAGGTCCTGGGCTGGTGTGGTTACACGTGGTCTGCGGTTGTGAGACTGGCTGGATGTACTGCCACATTCTCTGAAACGCCTTTGGAGACAGTTTATGGTGGAGAAATGAACATTCAATACACAGGCAACTTTCTGGCTCTGGTGGACATTCCTGCTGTCAGCATGCCAACTGAACTCTCCCTCAATACTTGCGACATCTGTGGCATTGTGCTGTGTGATAACACTGAACATTTCAGAGTGGTCTTTTTTATGCTGCCTAATCAGAGCGGGTCACAGCCTCAACTTTATCTAAAGTCTGTTAGTGAAGCTTAGGGCTAGTGGCCGGTGATCACCTTAGTATTTCTTTTGTTTGTATTGTTGCTTAATGCTGACAAATTACACTGTATTTGTTGAACTTACTAAATAAAATCACTCACGGAAGCTTTAATGTGTAGATCATTTACCACCCCCTGCTGGAATGGCGTGTGAGTCCAGAATGTAATTATCAACAACTATTGTTAGAAAATATCTGTTGTTTCTCCAAAAAAATTAGTCCTATCAATGTTCTGATTTGGTGCCATTCATCCTTGACCAAAAATATATACTCAACAAAAATATAAACGCAACACTTTTGGTTTTGCTCCCATTTTGTATGAGATGAACTCAAAGATCTAAAACTTTTTCCACATACACAATATTACCATTTCCCTCAAATATTGTTCAGAAACCAGTTGAAATCTGTGATAGTGAGCTCTCCACAGTGTGTCCATGATCAAAGTTACACACAGACACACATGCAGAGGCCACTTGGCTTTTAACATGTAGATGAAAGTTTGTGAGCATTACCTCAAAGGCGTAGTCAGTTTTAGGCACAGCGCATGCCGCCACTCCGACACCTGCAGCAAAAAGCAGCGACAACATACGAGGAAATCCCACAAAAACAAACAACTACACAATGTCTGATTCTTACCTCTGTGGGCGGGGCCAGCGTGGGCTGGACATCTGCACCTGAGAAACATAAACAAACCATAAGACCTGCTAACCTCATCTTTGTCCATGTCATGTCACCAAAGGGGAGGGGCTGTTGTGTTGTCTAACTTCTGGTAGCCCCGCCCCAGTCTCCACCCACAGGTGGAAAAGGTCCATGAAAACTCTACTGAAGAGAAACAAACTATTAAACTAACAAACTAAATCCGCATCCTGGACCCACTTCCATCGTCGCTCACAGCCGGCCGCGTGGCTTCTGATGTGCCGGAGTGGTCCATGTCATATGGTAAGGTTCTGTACTCTTGTCTTGACACAACACACCAGCCACAGTAGTGATCGGATATTTAGCTGTGATCTGGGTCTCTGTGTGTGGATGGTCGCGTTTGTGGCCGTCACCACAGTTCGGTTTTTGGGTGCTCTTACACTTGGGTGCTTAACACTAAGGTGTTCTAGATTAGGGTATGGATGCTCACTAATCAGACAACAGACTGTTGCTGTCACTGTTCATGTGTGGTTGTTTGTCCTGGTAGGTCGTATGGTTGGGGCCCCGTCTCCTCGGTGTCTCACGTCACAGTTATTGTCTTCACCACTTGTCTTTCGTTCTTGTCTGTCTTCGTGTTGTTTTGGTGGTCGGTCCCTCCTGATAGAAGTTGTCGGTTGACTTTGAGTAGGATGTTGTAGGCTGTTCGGGAAGGACGGATGGGGGTCACACACACACCACATTCACTCATGCACTACATACCTTCTGTCTTGCAAGAATAAATTGCATATATGTGTATTAATGTTCATAAATGGTTCTGCCAGTGTGGCATTTACCATTTACTATATATGCAGACAGGGGGGAAAGAAAAAAGAAAAAAAAGAAAAAAAAAAGAGAAACAAGCAGTACGCTACAAACATATGTTGGTAGCGTACTGCTTGTGCTCGAGCTAACGGCTAGCATTTGATTCATCACAAAGAGCTGGGAATTGATCCCACAACCCTTTGGTTAGAAGAGACAAACTCCATCCACCATGGAGCAAATATCTGTGAGGTTAAAATTAAACTAACGACTCAGACCAGGGCCCAGACAAACACGACCGGAACACCTGTGCAGCAGAATTCAACAACATAGGTACATGCTAATTACAGCTAACTAACCTAGCAAACTAGCACTATGACAATCTGTTTTCTGAAGCTCAACTGTCAAAAACTGGATTGCGGCTAAGATCATTCTGGCCCCTTTTTTAACTCTGCCAACTAAAAACAGGTGCTGTACCTGAGGGTGGCACATTGCTCTGAATCTACATGGAGCTCTGACATCATCACTGGAACAGCAGGGCGAAGGTCTCACAGACTGGGGCGGGTCTAAAACCTGTGGAGGAGGTCCTACAGAATGGGGGTGGGTCTAACAGCTGTGGAAGAGGTCTCACAGACTGGGGGCGGGTCTAAAACCTGTGGAGGAGGTCCTACAGAATGGGGGTGGGTCTAACAGCTGTGGAAGAGGTCTCACAGACTGGGGGCGGGTCTAAAACCTGTAGAGGAGGTCTCACAGACTGGGGGCGTGTCTAAAACCTGTGGAAGAGGTCTCACAGACTGGGGGAGAGTCTAAAACCTGTGGAAGAGGTCTCACAGACTGGGGGCGGGTCTAAAACCTGTGGAGGAGGTCTCACAGATTGGTGGGTGGGTCTAAAACTTGTGGAGGAGGTCTCACAGACTGGGGGCGGGGCTAAACCTGTGGAGGAGGTTCTACAGAATGGGAGTGGGTCTAAAACCTGTGGAAGAGGTCTCACAGACTGGGGGCGGGTCTAAAACCTGTGGAGGAGGTCTCACAGACTGGGGCGGGTCTAAAACCTGTGGTGGTCTCACAGAATGGGGGCGGGACTAAAACCTGTGGTGGTCTCACAGAATGGGGGCGGGACTAAAACCTGTGGTGGTCTGACAGACTGGGAGCGGGGCTAAAACCTGTGGTGGTCTCACAGAATGGGGGCGGGACTAAAACCTGTGGAGGTGATCCTACAGAATGGGGGTGGGTCTAACAGCTGTGGAGGAGGTCTCACAGACTGGGGTGGATCAAGCTCTGACATCTCACCGACAAAATATCAAAACTTCAAGACTGATGGTGACTGTAATGATGCCTGTTTGTTAGCCATGTTGTTAGTCTTTTTTTTTTTATTCATTTATATTATTTATTTAAATTTTATGTTGAACTGTTTCGTGGGAGGTGCCTTGAGACTGCTTTTGCTGTGATTTGGCGCATTATAAGCTAATAAAATTTAAAGACTACTGAGGCACAAAGAGCAACAATCTCTGAAGGAAGCGGAACACAGACTGTCATCCAGTTCACACAGCGGTACCCTGGTGTCAGCACCGCTGCCTGGACAGGACTTATTAATGACTGATGGAAATTAAAGGTAGTCAATGAAGAAAAAAAAAAAGAGGACTGATGGTGGCGTAAACTCACAATAACTGATTATAAAAAGAAAACAAACAACAAAAAACAAAGAACTTGATGAGAAGAAAAAAGGTTCAGTTTCTTAAATCATCATCAAAGTGAAAAAAAACGTGATTTAGACACGAACTAACCAACCAACCAGATTTAAAAAATAGATAAAAATCACTTGTGCTTTGTGCCGTGAAGTTGTCACGTGATGGCGGCCTCACGCGCACGTGGTGATTGTTTGCGTCAAACTTACGTCGCACGTGAAATCTGGCGCAACAAACGAACCGCTCTGTCCCGCGCCGCCATCTTTGTCCCCGTTATCAAAGCTTCCGTTTTAGCATTTCAAAATAAGACGTTCAAAGTATTTAAGGCAGAAAAACTTTAGTTTCTGTCGTATAGTTTTGATGTCTTAAAAAAATTAAAATTTCGTACTTTATGTCGATTTCATTCCGCCAAAGACACATTCAATAACTTTCAGCCAGATGTTTTTGGTTTAACTTAATTTTTAATTTTTTATCAGGTTGGCTTACATCACTTCCCGTGAAGAGTCCAATCCGAAAGCAATAATAGGGTTTTTTTTTTTTTTTTTTTTCTTTCTTCTCCAAGGTTTCTAATGCGGTAGTAAAAGTTTGCTGCACATCTGACTCAGTCTACAGCCAATGCAGTTATAGATTTTCTGAAAAGAGCTCAGTTTGCAAGGAGACTTTAGTTTTGGCAGAAGCAGCTTCACAGTATCGCTGCTCTGTAAATTCAACGAAAAAACACAACTGTACCCATTCCTTTTGGAGACTTCTCACTCTGGAAGGAGTGAGAAGTCTCCAAAAGGAATGGGTGAGAGCTTAGAACATGACAATCGCTCTGCTCAGACTGTGGAGCAGCTGCTACTCAGCCCACTAGGTTTATACACAACCCCTGTCAATTAATGATGGAATCACCGGCCTCGGAGGATGTTCATTCAGCTGTTTAATTTTGTAGAAAAAAATCAGATCACAGACATGACACAAAACTAAAGTCATTTCAAATGGCAACTTTCTGGCTTTAAGAAACACTATAAGAAATCAGAAAAAATTGTGGCAGTCAGTAACGGTTACTTTTTTAGACAAAGCAGAGGGAAAAAAAATATGGAATCACTCAATTCTGAGGAATAAATTATGGAATCACCCTGTAAATTTTCATCCCCAAAACTAACACCTGCATCAAATCAAATCTGCTCGTTAGTCTGCATCTAAAAAGGAGTGATCACACCTTGGAGAGCTGTTGCACCAAGTGGACTGACATGAATCACGGCTCCAACACGAGAGATGTCAATTGAAACAAAGGAGAGGATTATCAACCTCTTAAAAGAGGGTAAATCATCACGCAATGTTGCAAAAGATGTTGGTTGTTCACAGTCAGCTGTGTCTAAACTCTGGACCAAATACAAACAACATGGGAAGGTTGTTAAAGGCAAACATACTGGTAGACCAAGGAAGACATCAAAGCGTCAAGACAAAAAACTTAAAGCAACCGAACTGTGACTGAACTGTAAGAAACCGCCTAAAGGAAATGGGATTTACATACAGAAAAGCTAAACGAAAGCCATCATTAACACCTAAACAGAAAAAAACAAGGTTACAATGGGCTAAAGAAAAGCAATCGTGGACTGTGGATGACTGGATGAAAGTCATATTCAGTGATGAATCTCGAATCTGCATTGGGCAAGGTGATGATGCTGGAACTTTTGTTTGGTGCCGTTCCAATAAGATTTATAAAGATGACTGCCTGAAGAGAACATGTAAATTTCCACAGTCATTGATGATATGGGGCTGCATGTCAGGTAAAGGCACTGGGGAGATGGCTGTCATTACATCATCAATAAATGCACAAGTTTATGTTGATATTTTGGACACTTTTCTTATCCCATCAGTTGAAAGGATGTTTGGGGATGATGAAATCATTTTTCAAGATGATAATGCATCTTGCCATAGAGCAAAAACTGTGAAAACATTCCTTGCAAAAAGACACATAGGGTCAATGTCATGGCCTGCAAATAGTCCAGATCTTAATCCAATTGAAAATCTTTGGTGGAAGTTGAAGAAAATGGTCCATGACAAGGCTCCAACCTGCAAAGCTGATCTGGCAACATCAATCAGAGAAAGTTGGAGCCAGATTGATGAAGAGTACTGTTTGTCACTCATTAAGTCCATGCCTCAGAGACTGCAAGCTGTTAGAAAAGCCAGAGGTGGTGCAACAAAATACTAGTGATGTGTTGGAGCGTTCTTTTGGTTTTCATGATTCCATCATTTATTCCTCAGAATTGAGTGATTCCATATTTTTTTCCCTCTGCTTGGTCTAAAAAAGTAACCGTTACTGACTGCCACAATTTTTTTTCCTGATTTCTTATAATGTTTCTTAAAGCCAGAAAGTTGCCATTTGAAATGACTTTAGTTTTGTGTCATGTCTGTGATCTGCTTTTTTTTTTCTACAAAATTAAACACCTGAATGAACATCCTCCGAGGCCGGTGATTCCATAATTATTGCCAGGGGTTGTGTGTGTGTGTGTGTGTGTGTGTGTGTGTGTGTGTGTGTGTGTGTGTGTGTGTATATATATATATATATATATATATATATATAAAATGTCCTTTATTTAACCAGGTAAAAGCCTAATTGAAATTAAAAGAGTGACCTGCTCAAGAAGGCAACACAACAACATGAACACAGACACATAAACTACACAACAAATATACAAAATGTAAATTTTTGTATACACAAATATACACATTTCAATGAATAAAATAATAATGACAACATCCAGCCAGCATGAAATACAGGTACAGTTACTAAAATGCCATCATAAAAACATGAGTATTCTGTACTTCTGTGAGTATGTGGAGTTAATATAAATTTGGCAGGTTATATTTTGCTGGATACGGCAAACACGCACCTAGTGATATTTGACTGGATCTCCTCGCTGATTGGTTAGTTCAAATGACATCATCGTAGAGTTTATATTAACATGGCGGTGCCCTTGGCAAAGTTGAACTGGATGATATTTCGCCGTTTGCGGCACCGGCAAAATAGCGGGTTGCCCCTAAATTTATTCACGATGGAATGGCCACGGTCAGGCGGGAACTTAAAGGCAATCAGAGTTTAAGATCTCCTTATTTCACATTCATGATAGTAGCTCGATATTGGTGATTTTCATTATTGAAAATTAGCATATTTTATCATTCACTATTTTCAGGGGTGGACTGATCAAAGGTTTTGCAGACATGACACTGACAGAGAAAAACAGGATAAACACACGTGCCGACGTGGACTTCTATATTTTCATTTTTATTCTGTCTTGAATTTGCAGGTTTTGTTTGTCATCTCCGCGCTACACAGAAAATTACCAAGACTGTAAAAATTATTTCCACTGCATGGTGAAAAGCTCTGGTGGACATAATTTTGGGTGTGGTGGAAATACTTTCAGGCACAGCTACGCCACGTTTCTGAGCTGCTTTTAGTGTCTAGAATCCCTCTGCCAGTAGGTGATTTTCTGTTCTGATTCAAACAACTTCATGGCACCCAAAACAGCATTTAAAGATGAAAAATTAGCACCAACACTCAATGCTGAGGGCACCGCCATGTTGAAATACCGTCTACGATGACGTCATTTGAACTAGCCAATCAGCGAGGAGATCCGTTCAAATATCACTAAATGCGTGTTTGCCGTATCCGGCAAAACATCCACTTCGTATAAATTAACACCAGAATAAGTTCAGATGTAGAATTTGATCAGTAAATCTTAATTTAAATGATGTCTTAGCATTTGACCAACTTTGTTCGTTTGACCACAGTGTGAGAATCTGCTCAATTAAAAGTAATATTTACTTGAACTTGAACTTATTTATTTGGCACACAACTCGTCAATAACAAAAACTGATACACAAGACAATTCCACAGTGACATGTGTGACCAAAAAGGGGGTGAGCAGAAGCAAAGCTTATAAAGTAGCTGAATAGTAGTAAAAAGTAATTACATAATAATAGTCAAATGAAGTAATAATAATAAATAGTAAAATCTGCACATTTAAAAGTAATATTTACAGTAATAGTCTAACAATAGTAAGTAAAGGTAAATATTGAGCTGTAGAAAGTTTTCTCATTGTCATTATTTTCTCTCATACAGGTGCTCTGGATGCTGCAGACAGCAGCTGGAGGCTGAAGTAAAGGAGCTGCTTATAAAGATGATGACACCCTTCAAATGACAAGTGGGTGGGACATACAGTCAATAATTCAAATGAACATTGTGACTGTTAGTATTAAGGTTTTTAAAATGTGCAGACAATTGTTACTGTAATAAAATTAATTCATTCATTTCACTCCAAACCACAGCACAACAAAGAAGATGCTCTGAAAACTCGAGCAAACACCCAACTTCAAAAGGAGCCATTCAAAGAGTGAAGGACCATCACATCTGGGAACGCGCTCTTCCTCTGACCGTGTCTGGGAACGCGCTCTTCCTCTGACCGTGTCTGGGAACGCATTCTTCCTCTGACCGTGCCTGGGAACGCATTCTTCCTCTGACCGTGTCTGTGAACGCGCTCTTCCTCTGACCGTGTCTGGGAACGCGCTCTTCCTCTGACCGTGTCTGGGAACGCGCTCTTCCTCTGACCGTGTCTGGGAACGCATTCTTCCTCTGACCGTGCCTGGGAACGCATTCTTCCTCTGACCGTGTCTGTGAACGCGCTCTTCCTCTGACCGTGTCTGGGAACGCGCTCTTCCTCTGACCGTGCCTGGGAACGCATTCTTCCTCTGACCGTGTCTGTGAACGCGCTCTTCCTCTGACCGTGTCTGGGAACGCGCTCTTCCTCTGACCGTGTCTGGGAACGCGCTCTTCCTCTGACCGTGCCTGGGAACGCATTCTTCCTCTGACCGTGTCTGTGAACGCGCTCTTCCTCTGACCGTGTCTGGGAACGCGCTCTTCCTCTGACCGTGTCTGTGAACGCGCTCTTCCTCTGACCGTGTCTGGGAACGCGCTCTTCCTCTGACCGTGTCTGGGAACAAGCTCTTCCTCTGACCATCTGGGAACGCGCTCTTCCTCTGACTGTGCCTGGGAACGCATTCTTCCTCTGACCGTGTCTGTGAACGCGCTCTTCCTCTGACCGTGTCTGGGAACGCGCTCTTCCTCTGACCGTGTCTGGGAACAAGCTCTTCCTCTGACCATCTGGGAACGCGCTCTTCCTCTGACTGTGCCTGGGAACGCGCTCTTCCTCTGACCGTGTCTGTGAACGTGCTCTTCCTCTGACTGTGCCTTGGACAGCTGTGGACCAAGTGCTGTGTGATGACCGACTTTCAGGGACCACTTGATATGAAAGTCTATATTCCTGCTGAATAAAGCATCATTTTTTGTCTTCATTTAAATATGACTTGATAGCACGTCTGAGTTTTTTTATTATTTATTACACACACAGACACTCAGACAGACACACACATAGACACAGACACACATAGAGCCAGAAACAACAAGAAACACACAGACAGACAGAGAGACACACACTCAGAAAGACAGACACACACATAGACACAGACATAGACACACAGAGACATAGACACAGTCAGACACACACTTAGACAGACACACACATAGACAGACAGATACACACAGACACACACACATAGACAGACACACACAGACACAGACACATAGACAGACACACAGACAGACACAGAGAAACACACACACATTGACAGACAGACACACACAAATGGCCAGACACATAGACACACACACACAGACACACACAGACACATAGACTCAGATAGACACAGACGGACACACCCACATAGACTTAGACACACACACATAGACCGTTACACAGACAGGCACACACACATAGACACAGACACACAGACAGACACAGAGAAACACACACACATTGACACAGACACACACAAATGGCCAGACACACACATTGACACAGACACACACAAATGGCCAGACACAGACACACACAGAAGCATAGACACACACTCAGACAGACAGACATAGACACAGACAGATATACATACACACACATAGACAGACACAAACAGACACAGTCAGACACACATATACATAGACACACATACAGACACACAAACAGACACACACACACTTAGACACACAGACAAAAACAGACACACACACACTTAGACACAGACACAAACAGACATACACATACACACAGACAGACACACACAGACACAGACACACACACGTAGACACACAGACACATATAGACAGACATACATAGACACACACAAACAGACAGACATGCACACACATAGATACAGACACATATAGACAGACAGACACATACAGATACAGACACAGACACAGAAAGACAGACACATACAGATACAGACACATATAGACAGACAGACACACACGCACACTCAGACACATAGACACAGACAGACACAGAAAGACAGACAGACACACACACATAGACACAGACAGACACAGAAAGACAGCACATACAGATACAGACACATAGACAGACAGACACATAGACACAGACAGACACAGACACAGAAAGACAGACACATACAGACACAGACACACACTAAGACAGACACACACACACTTAGACACAGACAGACAAACATACACACAGACAGATACAGACACACAAAGACAGACACAGATATGCACACACAGACAGATACAGACAGACACACATAGACACAGACAGACACAGATACACAGACACACACATAGACAGACAGACATACAGACAGATACACACACACATAGACATAGACACACACACACAGACAGACACACATACACCTAGAAACAGACACAAACGGATAGACACACGCACAGATGCACACAGACACACACATATAGACAAGACAGATATATAGACACAAACAGACAGACACACACACATAGACACAGACACACAGACTCAGACAGATATTCACACAGACAGACACACACACTCAGACACAGAGACACACACAAATAGACACAGACAGGCACACACACACACATAGACACAGACACACACTTAGACACACATAGACACACACTTAGACACAGACAGACACATAGATAGACAGACACACACAGACAGATACACAGACAAACAGACATACACACAGAAAGACAGACACACACATAGATACAGACACACACACAGACACATAGACAGACAGACACAGATAGACACATACAGATACACACACACAGATACAGACACACATAGACACAGACACACACACACACTTAATCACAGACAGACAGACAGACATACACAGACAGACACACACACATTGACACAGACACACATATAGACACAGACAGACACACACAGACACACACACTTAGACACAGACAGACACATAGATAGACAGACACACACAGACAGATACACAGACAAACAGACATACACACAGAAAGACAGACACACACATAGATACAGACACACACACAGACACATAGACAGACAGACACAGATAGACACATACAGATACAGACACACACACAGATACAGACACACATAGACACAGACACACACACACTTAATCACAGACAGACAGACAGACATACACAGACAGACACACACACATTGACACAGACACACATATAGACACAGACAGACACACACAGACACACACACTTAGACACAGACAGACACATAGATAGACAGACACACACAGACAGATACACAGACAAACAGACATACACACAGAAAGACAGACACACACATAGATACAGACACACACACAGACACATAGACAGACAGACACAGATAGACACATACAGATACACACACACAGATACAGACACACATAGACACAGACACACACACACACTTAATCACAGACAGACAGACAGACATACACAGACAGACACACACACACATTGACACAGACACACATATAGACACAGACAGACACACACAGACACACACACATACACAGACAGACACACACACAGACACATACTGATTGCTTGTGGGTGACAGTGTGGTGTCACTGTGGCCGCCGAACACGTGATGCTGTTAGTTGTTAATTTAATTATTTTAGGCACAACAGGAAGTCAGTTGTCTGTTTGGAGGATTGAAGGTCACTGCTGCCAGAACATTTCAGAATGAAAACACAACAGATTCACACGTCACAAAGACACAATGGATTAACAACAGCGTGGGAAACACACACACACATTTCTGTGTGGTTCATTCTGTGTGTTTCTTGTGTTTGTGCTTCTCTGTGTGTTTCTCTGTCTCTGTGTTTGTATGTGCATGAGTGTGTATCTTTTGTGTGTGTGTGTTTGTGTGTGTTTCTTTGAGTGTTATGTGTGTGAGTTTGTGTATTTCTGTGTGTGTGTTTGTGTGTGCATGAATTTCTGTATGTGCGTGAGTTTGTGTATTTTGGTGATTGTGTGCTTGTGTGTGTGCTTCTCTGTGTGTTTGTGTGTTTTGTTATGTGTGTTTCTGTGTGTTTGCATGTGTACGTGCATACGTTGGTGTTTCTAAGTGTGTGTTTCTTTTTGTGTGTTTCTGTGTGTGGTTCGTTGTGTGTTCATTTCTGTGTTACTTTGTGTTCGTTTGTGTGTAGTTTGTTGTGTGTTTCTGTGTGTATTTGCGTGAGTTTGTGTATTTCTGTGTGCGTGTTTGTGTGTATGTGAGTGAGTTTGTGTATTTTTGTGTGTGTTTGTATGTGCGTGAGTTTGTGTATTTCGGTGTGTGCTTGTGTGTTTCTTTGTGTGCTTCTCTGTGTGTTTGCATGTGTATGCATTTCTTTTTGTGTTTCTGTGTGTGGTTCATTTGTGTGTTTCTCTGTGTGCGTTTGTGTGTGGTTCTTTGTGTGTGTTTCTGTGTGTGCTTGTCTGTGTGTGTTTTTCTGTGTCGGTGTGTTTGTGTGTGCATGTTTCTTTGAGTGCGTGTATGTGTGTGAGTTTGTGTATTTCGGTGTGTGCTTGTGTGTTTCTTTGTGTGCTTCTCTGTGCGTTTGTGTATTTCGTTATGTGTGTTTCTGTTTGCATATGTATGTGCATGAGTTTGTGTATTTCTGTGTGTGTTTCTGTGTTTGTGTTGTGTGTCTTTCTTTTTGTGTTTCTCTTGTGTGTGTGCTTCTTTTTGTGTGTTTGTGTGTGGTTCATTGTGTGTGTGTGTTCGTGTATGTATTTGCATGAGTTTGTGAATTTCTGTGTGTGTTTCTGTGTTTGTGTTGTGTGTCTTTCTTTTTGTGTTTCTCTGTGTGTGTGCTTCTTTTTGTGTGTTTGTGTGTGGTTCATTGTGTGTGTGTGTTCGTGTGTGTATTTGCATGAGTTTGTGAATTTCTGTGTGTGTTTCTGTGTTTGTGTTGTGTGTCTTTCTTTTTGTGTTTCTCGTGTGTGTGCTTCTTTTTGTGTGTTTGTGTGTGGTTCATTGTGTGTGTGTGTTCGTGTGTGTATTTGCATGAGTTTGTGAATTTCTGTGTGTGTTTCTGTGTTTGTGTTGTGTGTCTTTCTTTTTGTGTTTCTCTGTGTGTGTGCTTCTTGTTGTGTGTTTGTGTGTGGTTCATTGTGTGTGTGTGTTCGTGTGTGTATTTGCATGAGTTTGTGAATTTCTGTGTGTGTTTCTGTGTTTGTGTTGTGTGTCTTTCTTTTTGTGTTTCTCTTGTGTGTGTGCTTCTTTTTGTGTGTTTGTGTGTGGTTCATTGTGTGTGTGTGTTCGTGTGTGTATTTGCATGGGTTTGTGAATTTCTGTGTGTGTTTCTGTGTTTGTGTTGTGTGTCTTTCTTTTTGTGTTTCTCTGTGTGTGTGCTTCTTTTTGTGTGTTTGTGTGTGGTTCATTGTGTGTGTGTTCGTGTGTGTATTTGCATGAGTTTGTGTATTTCTGTGTGTGTTTGTGTATGTGCGTACGTTTCATGTATTTCTGTGTGTTTTTTGTGTATGTGCGTGAGTTTGTTTCTGTCATTTAATTTTTTGGATTTTTGTTCATTTTCTTCAGGACCATGTGATGAAAAAACAACTTGGATGTTTTCTCACCATGTCAGCGAAACTCTGATGATGTCACTGAAGTTTAGTGTTTCCCTGTGAGTGAGATTAAAGCCCAAAGACAAACTACTCATTTAAGGATCTCACACACACACACACACACACACACACACACACACACACACACACACACACACACACACACACACACACACACACACACACACACACACACACACACACACACACACACACACACAGAAACATGCCGTGTGTATAATTGATATTGTGGGTTATTAACACACAAACACACACACAGATACACAAAAACACACAGAAACACACCGTGTGTATAATTGATATTGTGGGTTAATTAACACAAACACAAACTGTGTATAAATGCAGCTGCAGACCATTTCTGTCAGTCTGCTAAACGACACTTCAACACGCCAATGAGGTATACACACGCACTCACCCACACGAAGTCGGAGTAAGGGTCGTTATTGTGTTGGGTCACAGTGTGGGGTTCGAGGTGCTGTTGGTAAAATGTGATTGTTGTTTTTTGTGTGTTTGTTGTGAAAGTTGTGTGTTGTTTATTGTGTGTTGTGGATGTGTGTTGTTTGTTGTGTACTGTGCTTTGTGTCATGTTATGTGCTGTGTATTGTGCATGTTGTGAGTTGTGCATTGTGTATTGTGAATTGTGTGTTGTGTAGTGTGTAGTGTGATGTGTATTGTGTTTTGTGTACTGTGCGTTGTGTGTTGTGTTTTGTGTGTTGTGAATTGTATGTGGTTTGTTATGGATGCTGTTTGTTTGTACTGTGTGTTGTGTGTTGTATATTGTGTGGTGTGTATTGTGTGTTATGTATTGTGTGATGTGTTTTGTGTGTTGTGCATTGTGTGATGTGTATTGTTTGTTGTGTGTTGTGCATTGTGTGTTGTTTATTGTGTTTTGTGCGTTGTGTGTTGTGTGATGTGTATTGTGTGCTGTGCATTGTGTGATGTTTATTGTGTGTTGTATATTGTGTGTTGTGCACTGTGTTGTGTGATATGTATTGTGTCTCTTGTGCATTGTGTGTTGTGTATTGTGTTGTGTGATCTGTTGTGTGTTGTGCATTGTGTCGTGTGATGTGTATTGTGTGATGTTTATTGTGTGTTATGTATTGTGTGTTGTGTGATTTGTATTGTGTGTTGTGCATTGTTTGTTGTGTGTTTTGCACTGTGTGTTGTGCATTGTGGGATGTGTATTGTGTGTTGTGCATTGTGTGTCATGTATTGTGTATTGTTTGTTGTGTGTTGTGTTTTGTGTGTTGTGGGCTTCATAGATAATTGGCAAAGCTTCTGGGGAAAACCTGGTCTTGTTAGGAGAGACGGCATCCATCCCACTTTGGATGGAGCAGCTCTCATTTCTAGAAATCTGGCCAATTTTCTTAAATCCTCCAAACCGTGACTATCCAGGGTTGGGACCAGGAAGCAGAGTTGTAGTCTTACACACCTCTCTGCAGCTTCTCTCCCCCTGCCATCCCCTCATTACCCCATCCCCGTAGAGACGGTGCCTGCTCCCAGACTACCAATAACCAGCAAAAATCTATTTAAGCATAAAAATTCAAAAAGAAAAAATAATATAGCACCTTCAACTGCACCACAGACTAAAACAGTTAAATGTGGTCTATTAAACATTAGGTCTCTCTCTTCTAAGTCCCTGTTAGTAAATGATATAATAATTGATCAACATATTGATTTATTCTGCCTTACAGAAACCTGGTTACAGCAGGATGAATATGTTAGTTTAAATGAGTCAACACCCCCGAGTCACACTAACTGTCAGAATGCTCGTAGCACGGGCCGGGGCGGAGGATTAGCAGCAATCTTCCATTCCAGCTTATTAATTAATCAAAAACCCAGACAGAGCTTTAATTCATTTGAAAGCTTGACTCTTAGTCTTGTCCATCCAAATTGGAAGTCCCAAAAAACAGTTTTATTTGTTATTATCTATCGTCCACCTGGTCGTTACTGTGAGTTTCTCTGTGAATTTTCAGACCTTTTGTCTGACTTAGTGCTTAGCTCAGATAAGATAATTATAGTGGGCGATTTTAACATCCACACAGATGCTGAGAATGACAGCCTCAACACTGCATTTAATCTATTATTAGACTCTACTGGCTTTGCTCAAAATGTAAATGAGTCCACCCACCACTTTAATCATATCTTAGATCTTGTTCTGACTTATGGTATGGAAATAGAAGACTTAACAGTATTCCCTGAAAACTCCCTTCTGTCTGATCATTTCTTAATAACATTTACATTTACTCTGATGGACTACCCAGCAGTGGGGAATAAGTTTCATTACACTAGAAGTCTTTCAGAAAGCGCTGTAACTAGGTTTAAGGATATGATTCCTTCTTTATGTTCTCTAATGCCATATACCAACACAGTGCAGAGTAGCTACCTAAACTCTGTAAGGGAGATAGAGTATCTCGTCAATAGTTTTACATCCTCATTGAAGACAACTTTGGATGCTGTAGCTCCTCTGAAAAAGAGAGCTTTAAATCAGAAGTGTCTGACTCCGTGGTATAACTCGCAAACTCGTAGCTTAAAGCAGATAACCCGTAAGTTGGAGAGGAAATGGCGTCTCACTAATTTAGAAGATCTTCACTTAGCCTGGAAAAAGAGTCTGTTGCTCTATAAAAAAGCCCTCCGTAAAGCTAGGACATCTTTCTACTCATCACTAATTGAAGAAAATAAGAACAACCCCAGGTTTCTTTTCAGCACTGTAGCCAGGCTGACAAAGAGTCAGAGCTCTATTGAGCTGAGTATTCCTTTAACTTTAACTAGTAATGACTTCATGACTTTCTTTGCTAACAAAATTTTAACTATTAGAGAAAAAATTACTCATAACCATCCCAAAGATGTATCATTATCTTTGGCTGCTTTCAGTGATGCCGGTATTTGGTTAGACTCTTTCTCTCCGATTGTTCTGTCTGAGTTATTTTCATTAGTTACTGCATCCAAACCATCAACATGTCTATTAGACCCCATTCCTACCAGGCTGCTCAAGGAAGCCCTACCATTATTTAATGCTTCGATCTTAAATATGATCAATCTATCTTTGTTAGTTGGCTATGTACCACAGGCTTTTAAAGTGGCAGTAATTAAACCATTACTTAAAAAGCCATCACTTGACCCAGCTATCTTAGCTAATTATAGGCCAATCTCCAACCTTCCTTTTCTCTCAAAAATTCTTGAAAGGGTAGTTGTAAAACAGCTAACTGATCATCTGCAGAGGAATGGTCTATTTGAAGAGTTTCAGTCAGGTTTTAGAATTCATCATAGTACAGAAACAGCATTAGTGAAGGTTACAAATGATCTTCTTATGGCCTCGGACAGTGGACTCATCTCTGTGCTTGTTCTGTTAGACCTCAGTGCTGCTTTTGATACTGTTGACCATAAAATTTTATTACAGAGATTAGAGCATGCCATAGGTATTAAAGGCACTGCGCTGCGGTGGTTTGAATCATATTTGTCTAATACAGGGGTGGGCATCGAGGGCCGAGACACTGCAGGTTTTCCATGTAACCAATCACCTCAGCAGGTGGTTGCTGATGAGCTTCTGCTCTGAACATAAACACCTGATCATTAATGAAATCACCTGCTGAGGCGATTGGTTGCACGGAAAACCTGCAGTGTCTCGGCCCTTTATGGCACATGATTGCCCACCCCTGGTCTAATAGATTACAATTTGTTCATGTAAATGGGGAATCTTCTTCACAGACTAAAGTTAATTATGGAGTTCCACAAGGTTCTGTGCTAGGACCAATTTTATTCACTTTATACATGCTTCCCTTAGGCAGTATTATTAGACGGTATTGCTTAAATTTTCATTGTTACGCAGATGATACCCAGCTTTATCTATCCATGAAGCCAGAGGACACACACCAATTAGCTAAACTGCAGGATTGTCTTACAGACATAAAGACATGGATGACCTCTAATTTCCTGCTTTTAAACTCAGATAAAACTGAAGTTATTGTACTTGGCCCCACAAATCTTAGAAACATGGTGTCTAACCAGATCCTTACTCTGGATGGCATTACCCTGACCTCTAGTAATACTGTGAGAAATCTTGGAGTCATTTTTTATCAGGATATGTCATTCAAAGCGCATATTAAACAAATAAGTAGGACTGCTTTTTTGCATTTACGCAATATCTCTAAAATCAGAAAGGTCTTGTCTCAGAGTGATGCTGAAAAACTAATTCATGCATTTATTTCCTCTAGGCTGGACTATTGTAATTCATTATTATCAGGTTGTCCTAAAAGTTCCCTGAAAAGCCTTCAGTTAATTCAAAATGCTGCAGCTAGAGTACTGACGGGGACTAGAAGGAGAGAGCATATCTCACCCATATTGGCCTCTCTTCATTGGCTTCCTGTTAATTCTAGAATAGAATTTAAAATTCTTCTTCTTACTTTTTTTTGAATAATCAGGTCCCATCTTATCTTAGGGACCTCATAGTACCATATCACCCCAATAGAGCGCTTCGCTCTCAGACTGCAGGCTTACTTGTAGTTCCTAGGGTTTGTAAGAGTAGAATGGGAGGCAGAGCCTTCAGCTTTCAGGCTCCTCTCCTGTGGAACCAGCTCCCAATTCAGATCAGGGAGACAGACACCCTCTCTACTTTTAAGATTAGGCTTAAAACTTTCCTTTTTGCTAAAGCTTATAGTTAGGGCTGGATCAGGTGACCCTGAACCATCCCTTAGTTATGCTGCTAAGCGCTATATAAATGCAGTCCATTTACCATTTGTGCATTGTGTTGTGCATTGTGCGATGTTTTTTGTGCATTGTGTGTTGTGCATTGTGCGATGTGCATTGTGTGGTGTGCATTGTGTGTCATTTATTGTGTATTTTTTTGTTGTGTTTTGTGTGATGTTTGTGTGTTATGTATTGTATTGTGTGATCTGTTGTGTGTTGTGCATTGTGTGTTGTGTGATGTGTATTGTGTGTTGTGCATTGTGTGATATGTATTGTGTGTTGTGTATTGTGTGTTGTGTGGTATGTATTGTGTCTCTTGTGCATTGTGTGTTGTGTATTGTGTGTTGTGTGTTGTGCATTGTGTGTCATGTATTGTGTGTTGTGCAATGTGTATTGTTTGTTGTGCATTGTGTGATATGTATTGTGTGTTGTGTATTGTGTGTTGTGTGGTATGTATTGTGTCTCTTGTGCATTGTGTGTTGTGTATTGTGCATTGTGTGTCATGTATTGTGTGTTGTGCAATGTGTATTGTTTGTTGTGTATTGTGTGATGTGTATTGTGTGTTGTGCATTGTGTGATGTGTATTGTTTGTTGTGTGTTGTTTTTTGTGAACTTGAACTTATTTATTTGGCACACAACTCGTTGTGCATTGTATGATGTGTATTGTTTGTTGTATGTTGTGTATTGTGTGTTGTGCATTGTGTGATGTGTATTTTGTGTTGTGAATTGTGTTGTGTATTGTTTGTTGTGTGTTGTACATTGTGTAATGTGTACTGTGAGCGGTGCATTGTGTGATGTGTATTGTGTGTTGTCTATTGTGTGTTGTGTTTTGTGCATTGTGTGATGTGTATTGTTTGTTGTGTTTTGTGTGATATGTATGTGTTGTGTGTTGTGCATTGTGTGATGTGTATTGTGTGTTGTGTATTGTGTGATCTGTTTTGTGTTGTGCATTGTGTGATGTGTACTGTGTGTTGTTTTGTGCATTGTGTGTTGTGTGATGTGTTTTGTGTGTTGTGCATTGTGTGATGTGTATTATGTTGTGTGTTGTGTTTTGTGCGTTGTGCATTGTGTGTTGTGTATTGTGTTATGTATTGTGTGTTGTGGGATGTGTATTGTGTGCTGTGCACTGTGTGAGTACACTCATCTACTGCACTCTACTGGTGGTTGGCTCTCACTGCGGTATTGTATCACTTCCTGTTCCGGAGCACAGCGGTGTTTTGCTGTATCTGTTAGCTGTTTAATCTGCATAGTTAGATTGATCTAGATAACTAGATAACGATTTGTTTCACAGTGTAATCTTCACGTGCCTTAACTAAAGCACTACCTCTGCTGAATCACCTCTAAATTATTATTATTATTATTATTATAAAATTATTACATTATTCACTTTGTGTGTTTTTAGGAATCCGCTAGCTAGTCCAGCTACTAGCTCTTAGCTGGTTTAGCATGGCAGCTTCTCCTGTCTCTCCCGCACTTTTCTGCTCTGGGTGTGAAATGTTTAGTTATTCCTCGGCCTCCTTTAGCAGTAACGATACTTGTAATAAGTGTAGCTTGTTTGTAGCTTTGGAGGCCAGGCTGGGCGAACTGGAGACTCGGCTCCGCACCGTGGAAAATCCTACAGCTAGCCAGGCCCCTGTAGTCGGTGCGGACCAAGGTAGCTTAGCCGCCATTAGCTGTCCCCCAGCAGATCCCGAGCAGCCGGGAAAGCAGGCCGGCTGGGTGACTGTGAGGAGGAAGCGTAGTTCCAAACAGAAGCCCCGTGTACACCACCAACCTGTTCACATCTCTAACCGTTTTTCCCCACTCTGCGACACATAGGTATTAAAGGCACTGCACTGCAGTGGTTTGAATCATATTTATCTAATAGATTACAATTTGTTCATGTAAATGGGGAGTCTTCTTCACAGACTTAAGTTAATGCTGCATGATGATGTCATACTGCAGTAAGTGTAGTTTCAAGCTGCTGAAATGGTTTTTGCTGCCCAAATATCCACGAGTGGAAGTGGAAAGACGTGAAGTCTGTGTGACCTAAAGAACTACCTGAGGACCAGCAGTGGGGCCGGACACACCAGGGACCCGGGGTCACTCCTGGTAATTAACCCTCAGAGAACACGGGGCCTACAACCAAATCATCAGTGTTTTTGTTCTTAACCACAACAACAGGCACTTTGTGCCGTTATGAAGACATCAAAGGTGGGTGAAAGATTTTCTCTCTGCTGCTGTTTTGTTCCCTGAGGGTGTCGGCTGCATGTGGAGGTCTGTGGATGTTTGTGTTGAACAGCAGGTTTGTGTGTGAATTGGTTCATTCTGCATGTCATCAGTGACTGTGCACATCAGAACGTGGCTTTGTGTGCTCACGCACATGAACGTGGCAGAGGTGCAGCAGAGCGCCGTCACGACACACGAGCCCTTATTTCATAACACCCTCATAAAAATACCAAACTACGGCAGCGTATGCACTGGATAAAAAATAAATGAATAGAACCCCGATCTCATAATTATGAGAAAAGATCAGGTGTCTAAAGTGTTTTATATAAATACTTCCATACTTCTAGTCCATCAGTAAAGAAGCAGGCTGAGGTTAGCTGATGATAACACTGGAATCAAACACAAAGTCTGGATTTTCCCCTCAGGTGCTCCTGGATGAAAGTCCAGGAGACGTGTCTCTCTCCCCTCCAGACTTAGTAGAGAAGCTTGAATCTTTGACTGGACTGGGTTGCTTGAGTCAAGGATGTTCCACTTCAAATTGCAGAAGCTTCCTCAGCTAAAATTCTTGCTCTGGTAGTCTGACTTCTGTTTTGACTCTTGTAGAGAAGAATAAACAGAAGCCACAAAAGCTGGAGTTTTAAACCTAACCAGATCCCTCCTACCGAGAGGCCGACTGCTATAGGCTAGTGACTAAACAATAGCTCTAATTAGCACCTATTGTGCTCTAGTTAGCACCCTCCTAATGACAGGGCAGCTGTCCCTCCTAATGATGGGACTGATGGCTCTCCTGACGACTCTCCTGATGACGTGAATGACTCATTACCATGAACAAAAGACTGAAACTGCTTTGACCTGAGTACCCCATTGTAAACAGGGGACAAAGCGTGTCTTTATGTTGCTTTTACAACCCCAATTCCAATGAAGTTGGGACATTATGTAAAATGTAAATAAAAACAGAATCCAATGATTTGCAAATCCTCTTCAACCTATATTCAATTGAATACACCACAAAGACAAGATATTTAATGTTCAAACTGATAAACTTTATTGTTTTTGTGCAAATATTTGCTCATTTTGAAATGGATGCCTGCAACTCGTTTGGATTGGGATGTTTTAATTTTACCTTCACAGTCTTGTTCGGTGGTGATGTGGAGAGGATGACAGCTGGAGTGGACGAAAAGATGAAGTGTTATCTTTCTGTATGAGATCATGTTTGATGTAAACAAACTTTCAATCTATTGTTTCTCAAAGCTTGTTATGGAAACAGGTTTAAAGGTGAGTTCCTTGTCCCTGGAAGGTTCAGACTCACTGCAGACATGCCGAGGACCTCACCAGAAAATGGATAGACCTGATGATGGGTCATGGTCCTATTAGGGGTCAGAGGTCAGTATTGTTCTGCAGGCAGTGTAACCTGGACAGATGAAACGTCAGGAATACCCCTTTGGGACTGTCATTGGGTTAAATTGGAATCACTATAACACGGTCACACAACAGCTGGTGTCGCTGACCACGGCAGCACGTCAGAGTCTGACTCTGAGTCTGAATCACTGAGTCTGACTCTCTTCACCCAAAGTGATCAAAGGGAATAATGTGATTATTAACCATCAGATGACATTGTAAAACCTCTTAAATCAGTGGTTTTCAAACTCTTCAGGGAAGCACAAGGGATGGGTATCATGAACTGGTTATTTTCGAGAATCATTAAGAAATTATTTGATCCACCGACATCAGTAGCCTTTTTGCTTAACGATTCCCTTAATGGTCCTTCAGAGCAGCTGTTGTTGAGGGTGTTTTATCAGGAAAATGATCATTTCTCTACACTGATTACAGGCCCTGCAGCGGGTCTGTAATCAACCACTTCTGTAATGGCTCCACTTTAAATGTTGCACCAACCAACCCACTGCTTCATTGGTTCATTGCTTTGATGCTTTTCAAAAGCAGCAAGTCCGCTTCTTAACTCCTCTCAAAGCCATTAAAATATGTCAATTGTGAGTCACTTTTGTGCTGATTAAAGTCACTAACTGGGACTAGTGTAGCAGATAACGGAAACAGTCCTTCACTTGGTGATGCAAGCATCAAATTTGGCATGAATGTTCTTCAGAAATCAGTGTTTAAGAAAAAAGTGCTGGTCACTTGAAAATCCAATATGGCGGCCAGGTAGGGGTCAATGAAGAATTACACAGGGGTCAAAATCTATAAGTGATCCCATCATATTGAAAAGTATAACACATTATTTGTCTGATCATAAATCAAATCAAATCAATTTTATTTATATAGTGCCAAATCACAACAAACAGTTGCCCCAAGGCGCTTTATATTGTAAGGCAAGGCCATACAATAATTATGTAAAACCCCAACGGTCAAAACGACCCCCTGTGAGCAAGCACTTGGCTACAGTGGGAAGGAAAAACTCCCTTTTAACAGGAAGAAACCTCCAGCAGAACCAGGCTCAGGGAGGGGCAGTCTTCTGCTGGGACTGGTTGGGGCTGAGGGAGAGAACCAGGAAAAAGACATGCTGTGGAGGGGAGCAGAGATCGATCACTAATGATTAAATGCAGAGTGGTGCATACAGAGCAAAAAGAGAAAGAAACACTCAGTGCATCATGGGAACCCCCCAGCAGTCTAAGTCTATAGCAGCATAACTAAGGGATGGTTCAGGGTCACCTGATCCAGCCCTAACTATAAGCTTTAGCAAAAAGGAAAGTTTTAAGCCTAATCTTAAAAGTAGAGAGGGTGTAATATTCCAAAAAGGTATAGTTTGGATGATCTATGTCTGACTGTTATGGCGTTATGGGGTAAAAACAGCAAGAATGGTGACAAAAGGTCAGTTTCAGTCTGTACAGGGGTCAAAAGTTAAACCTGCTCCAATTGTGGTAAAGTGTGGTGCAAATTATTGGTTGAGTTAATAGGGTTTAAAAAGGAATAGTTTGCACCATGTGTCATGCTCAGTTGTCACATTACAGGGGAACATCTGTCACATGTCATAGAATCCAGTGGACGTCAACATTGTTTGACATTTACTTTGCAAACCAAACATTCAACACAGTCAAAACTATTCCATTTATTAATCCTATTAGTTCAACCAATAATTTGCACCACGCTTTACCAAAATTGGGGCAACTTTATCTTTTGACTCCTGTACAAACTGAAACTGACCTTTGTCACCATTCTTGCTGTTTTTATCCCATAATTCCAGAACATTCAGTCATAGATCATCCAAACTATACCTTTTTGGAATATTTATGATCAGACAAATAATGTGTTATACTTTTCAATATGATTGGAGCGTTTATAGATTTTGACCCCTGTATAATTCTTCATTGACCCCTACCTGGCTGCCATATTGAATTTTCAAGTGGCCACTGATTTATGAAGAACATTCATGCCAAATTTGATGCTTGCATCACCAAGTGAACAATTCTGGCCAGAAATCATACTTATCTGCTTCACTATGTCTTGCTGAAGGTAAGAAACAAGAATCGTCCTCTGTTCTGTTGGCACAGCTCCAAACGCTGCGCCGCTCTGTGCTGAGTCGTTAGAGTCCGGAATTAATAACTTCAAAGTGAATCACTGTTTAAATCAAATGACACCTCTTTCCAAACGCTGGAACACAGACAATAAACTAAAATGTGTTTTTTCTCACAAAATGAGACGTCCTGCATTCTTCATGAATTACATCCTGACGTGCAGCTGGCTGAGCTCAGCTCAGAGATACGGAGAGACATTTGTGCCATTAAAGTCTGAAAGGAAATGCTTTTGACAAAAACTATTTTTTTTATGTCCAGAGATCAAGGATCCAGTGACCAATTTGATATTTATTTACTTTAAGACTCAATAAAATGTTACTGACATAGAAAACCTGTAAAGTCTACTTGTAGTACACAGAAAATTCACAAGAGGTATCGATAAGGAATTGATAAGGATTTGGATTGATAAGTGGAATCAATAATGGCATCGATATCAATAAAAACTTATCAATACCCATCCCTTATTATTTATGTTAAAATGTGTTAGTTATGCCAAAGACATTTAAAAACAGAGATTTTTAAATGTTAAAAAAAAAGATATTTAAAATATGACAAAAGATAAAATAGAAGAATACGAGGTTTGTTAGAAAAGTATCGGACCTTTATATTTTTTTCAAAAACCTGATGGATTTGAATCACGTGTGTTCGCATGAACAAACCTTGAACCTTCGTGCGCATGCCGATTTCACGCCTGTCGATTGCGTCATTTCCTGGTAAGCAGCCTTTGTGTGAGGACGTGTGTTGTGCGCTCGGCGGATTTTTGTTTCAAGGAAAAAGATGGAACAACTGGAGCAGCACCGCATTAAATTTTGCCAGAAACTGGGCGACAGCCAGGTGGAAACCATTCGGATTATTCAGATGGCTTTCGGTGACTTTTCAGTCGTGTGACTATCCGAGAAATTGTGGAAGAGGTGGGCATGTCACAACATGTCACAACATGTCACAGCATGTCCTGTGAGACTTCAACACGGAGGCGCTGTTGCTGCGCCATCAGCTTCATGCCGATGAATTTCGCCGCAACTCTTTTCATGGCAAAATCTTCTGTCACAGTGGAATGTGCCAAAAAAGTGCTGATGTTCACCTCTTCCGCAATTTCTTGGACAGTCACACGATGGTTCCACATCACCACAGTGTTCACTTTGGAAATGATCTGGTCATTTCAGCATGTTGATGGCCGACCGGAGCGTGGCTCGCTCTCCACCGTGCGGCTGTCTTTAAACCGGTTGTACTGCTCCTTAATCTGTGTGATGCCCAGAGGATCATCACCGAAAGCCGTCTGAATAATCCGAATGGTTTCCACCTGGCTGTCACCCAGTTTCTGGCAAAATATGATGCAGCGCTTCTCCAGTCGTTCCGCCATTTTCCTTGAAATGAAAATCCGCTGAGCGCAAGACACACGTCTCACACAAAGGCTGTTTACCAGGAAATGACGCAATCGACAGGAGTGAAAAAGTTCACACATGCGCACGAAGGTTCAAGGTTTGTTCATGCAAGCACACGTGATTCAAATCCATCAGGTTTTTGCAAAAAATAAAAAGGTCGGATACTTTTCTAACAGACCTCGTAGAAAGTTCTTTAAAAACATGTTTTAAATGTTGACAAAGGCTGTAAAATGTGAAGGAAAAAAATAAAAAGAAACACACGAACAATGTTGAAATTGTGTGCATGTGTGTCGTGGGGGGAGCTATTCATTTGTTCTCCGGGGGGGGCTCACTGTCTTAAATCATTCTAAAGTCAGTTTTAAGCAGAAATGAGGCGATAATCAGTGAGTCACGACTGACGCTCTGAAATGACGAAGGCACAGAGGAGGCAGGGGGAGCGTTCAGTCAGCGACACAACGACACACATCAGCTGGACATGGAAACTTAATACACAACAGAACACACAATGCACAACACACAATACACGACACATAAAAACAACACACTATACACATCACACAATGCACAACACACAATGCACATCACACAATACACAACAATACACATCACACAATGCACAACACAATGCACAACACACAACAAACAATACACAACACACAATGCACAACACAAAACACGACACACTATACACATCACACAACACACAATACACGACACACAATGCACAACACAATACACACAATGCACAACACACAACGCACAACACACAACAAACAATACACAACACACAATACACATCACACAATGCACAACACACAATGCACAACACACAACAAACAATACACAACACACAATGCACAACACACAATGCACAACACACTATACACATCACACAATGCACAAAACACAACAAAAATACACATCACACAATGCACAACACAATACAGGACATACAATGCACAACAAACATCACACAATGTACAACAAACAATACACATTGCACAACAAACAATACGCATCACAAAACACACAATGCACAACGCACAAAACACAATACACAACAAACAATACAGATCATACAATGCACAACACATAATGCACAACGCACAAAACACAACACAATACACAACACACAATGCACATCACACAATGCACAACACACTACACATCACACAATGCACAACACATAATACACAACACACAACAAACAATACACATCACACAATGCACAACAAACAATACACAACACACAATGACACACAATGCACAACACACAAAACATCACACAATACACAACAAACAATACACATCACACAATGCACGACACATAATGAACAATGCACAATGCTCAATGCACAATACACAATGCACAACACACAATGCACAACAAACAATACACATCACACAATGCACACCACACAATGCACAACGCACAATACACAACACACAATGCACATCACACAACACACAAAACAGATCACACAATACACATCACACAATGCACAACGCACAAAACACAACACACAATGCACAACGCACAACACACAAAACACATCACACAACACACAAAACAGATCACACAATACACAACACACAATGCACAAAACACAACAAACAATACACAATACACGACACACAATACACAACACACAGAACACAACACGCAATACACAACACACAATGCACAACAAACTGCATAATACACAACACAACAAACTACACATCACACAGCTTGTGAGCTTCTGCTCACCCCCTTTTTGGTCACACGTCACTGTGGAATTGTCTTGTGTATCAGTTTTTGTTATTGATGAGTTGTGTGCCAAATAAATAAGTTCAAGTTCACAAAACACAACACACAACAAACAATACACATCACACAATGCACAACACACCATACACATCACACAATACACAACAAACAATACACATCACACAATGCACAACACACCATACACATCACACAATACACAACAAACAATACACATCGCACAATACACGACACACAATGCACAACACACAATACACAACACACAACAAACAATACACATCACACAATGCACAACACACAATAAATGACACAATGCACAACACACAATGCACGAAACACATCACACAATACACAACAAACAATACACATCACACAATGCACAACGCACAAAACAACACACAATGCGCAACACACAACAAACAACACACATCACACAATGCACAACAAACAATACACATCACACAATGCACAACACAATGCACAACACACAATACACATCAAATCAAATCAATGTTATTTATATAGCGCAAAATCACAACAAACAGTTGCCCCAAGGCACTTTATATTGTAAGGCAAAAGCCATACAATAATTACAGAAAAACCCCAA
This sequence comes from Thalassophryne amazonica, assembly GCF_902500255.1. NCBI lineage: Eukaryota > Metazoa > Chordata > Actinopteri > Batrachoidiformes > Batrachoididae > Thalassophryne > Thalassophryne amazonica. Next base: position 101,900,981 of record NC_047114.1, read on the forward strand.
TGGTCAAAACGACCCCCTGTGAGCAAGCACTTGGCGACAGTGGGAAGGAAAAACTCCCTTTTAACAGGAAGAAACCTCCAGCAGAACCAGGCTCAGGGAGGGGCAGTCTTCTGCTGGGACTGGTTGGGGCTGAGGGAGAGAATCAGGAAAAAGACATGCTGTGGAGGGGAGCAGAGATCAATCACTAATGATTAAATGCAGAGTGATGCATACAGAGCAAAAAGAGAAAGAAACAGTGCATCATGGGAACCCCCCAGCAGTCTAAATCTATAGCAGCATACTAAGGGCCCTGTCCCACTGGCGTTTAGGAGGATTTGCGCATGAAATGAGGAGACAAAAGCTGAGCGTCCACAACAAAGGTGGGCGGAAATGACAAATGTCCCGGGGTGGATCAGCGAATACATGAGGAAGAAAAGTGGATATAACAGAACAGAAGCGAAGGCGTGCCCACTCTGTCTGCATGCGCGACATACCATTTGTGACCGTGATGTGGCCGTGCTGGGCACGCGTCATATCTGTTTTGCACACTGTCCCGGTCCGCCGCCAAGCCGCGCCAACCCGTCGGTTGCAGATATCAGCGGATGACAGGGGATATGCAGCACGTTGGTTGTGTATGTCCTGCGTATGTCTTCAGTATGTGTTCAGGCAGTGATGCGGATCTCATCCGCATGCGTGCCTCTGCGGATGATCACGGACAGGCGACTCATACAGGAATTTTACACAGTTATTGCGGTTGTTTGGTGGATGTGGGCCACTTTTGTGTGCATTCCATCCACAAATCCTCCTAACGTCAGTGGGACAGGGCCCTAAGGGATGGTTCAGGGTCACCTGATCCAGCCCTAACTATAAGATTTTTCAAAAAGGAAAGTTTTAAGCCTAATCTTAAAAGTAGTGAGGGCTTATAAGGTTTTGAATAATCAGGTCCCATCTTATCTTAGGGACCTCATAGTACCATATCACCCCAATAGAGCGCTTCGCTCTCAGACTGCAGGCTTACTTGTAGTTCCTCGGGTTTGTAAGAGTAGAATGGGAGGCAGAGCCTTCAGCTTTCAGGCTCCTCTCCTGTGGAACCAGCTCCCAATTCAGATCAGGGAGACAGACACCCTCTCTACTTTTAAGATTAGACTTAAAACTTTCCTTTTTGCTAAAGCTTACAGTTAGGGCTGGATCATTTCTGCTTCAAACTTCATTCCAGTCATCAACTATCTCAGTGACAGATATCTGAAGCTTTTCTACAACAATCATTTCCACATAAATTCAATTTCAATTCAATTTATTTTCATTTATATAGCGCCAAATCACAACAGAGTTGCCTCAAAGCGCTTCACACAGTAAGGTCTAACCTTGCCAACCCCCAGAGCAACAGTGGTAAGGAAAAACTCCCTCTGAGGAAGAAACCTCAAGCAGACCAGACTCAAAGGGGTGACCCTCTGCATGGGCCATGATACAGACACAAATTACAGAAATAATTCACAGAACAATTCATGGACGAATATACAAGAAATGCTATCGGCGCACAGGACAGGAGGGTCACCAACACGAACACAACTCCCATCTCTGGATGGAGCTGCACCTTAAACAGAGAGAAAAACAGAATCAGGCATCAGAAAGACAAAACATACAGTATAATTTGTCAGCATTAAACAACAAGAATTACAGAGAAATACTAAGGTGATCGCCGGCCACTAGCCCTAAACTTCACTAAAAGACCCAGAATGTAGGTAAAGTTGAGGCCGCAGCCCGCTCCAATTACTAATAACATGAATTAAAAGAGTAAAAAGCGTAAAACAAAACTGTACCAGTATGCTGCCATATGAAAGGGAAAATAAGTGCGTCTTAAGTCTGGACTTGAAAGTCTCCACAGAATCTGACTGTTTTATTGATGCAGGGAGATCATTCCACAGAACAGGGGCACAATAAGAGAAAACTCTGTGACCCACAGACTTCTTATTCACCCTAGGGACACAAAGTAGTCCTGCACCCTGAGAACGTAAAGCCCGGGCCGGTACGTAAGGTTTAATTTGGTCAGCTAAGTAGGGAGGTGCCAGTCATGTGAACAATTTTATAGGTTAGTAACCTTAAAATCTGATCTCACTGGGACAGGAAGCCAGTGAAGAGACACCAAAATGGGTGTAATGTGGTCAAACTTTCTGCTTCGTGTCTAAAGTCTGGCTGCAGCATTTTGAACCAACTGAAGAGCCCTAATGCTGGACTGTGGTAAACCAGAAAATAGAACATTGCAGTAGTCCAATCTAGAAGAGACAAACACATGAATCAGGGTCTCAGCATCAGCCATAGACAGGATGGGACGAATCTTCACTATATTTCACAGGTGGAAGAAAGCAGTACTAGTAATATTTCTAATGTGAAGGTCAATGTAGGATTAAAAATGACTCCAAGGTTCCTCACTTTGTCAGTGTGATGTATGAAACACGAGCCGAGGCTGAGCGTTAACTGGTCAAATTGACACCGATGTCTCACTGGACCAAGAACTATCATGTCAGTCTTATCAGAGTTTAAAAGTAGGAAGTTTTTAGACATCCAACTTCTGATTCAGCATTATTTCAGAATAAAAGACAGCAGACCAATCAGAGAGCCGCAGCAGCACGTCTGAGTCTGACGTGCTGCTGCGGCTCCGTCATTTCAGAGCGTCAATAACGACTCACCGAGTATCACCTCATTTCTGCTTCAAACTGACTTCAGAATGACTTAAGAGGTTTTACTGTCATCTGATGGTTAATAATCACATTAATCCATTTGATCGCTTTGGGTGAAGAGACTCAGACTCACAGAGTCAGACTCAGACGTGCTGCTGTGGTCCCAAATGACACATGCGCGGAGACCCATTTTTTGGGGGGGGGGGGGGGGGGGGGTTCCAGTCACCTGACTATGAGATCAGGTCTGGGCTGAAATCAGTGACTGGACTCCGAGGCAGATTCACTAGGAGATGGAGCCCGAGACGTTATAAAGAGTAGAAACACGTGGTGACGTGCTTCAGGCTGACCTGCAACAGAAACCACTGCAGTCACGGAAAGGGGCGGAGCCTGTTGTTATTTCTACCTGATTCTTTTATGTAAAATTCTGCCCCTTAGCAAAAACCAAACCATTGTATTCCTCATTTTGAGTTTATTCAAGGTCACGTTAGAAACCAGGTCTGGGACCCTCACAGACAATGTCCATCTTGTGAAAAAAGCCCCTACAATGAGTCATACAACACTTTTTAGACCTTGTGGGTGTTTACATGGGTGTGGTTTAGTCTCATATTTCTAATGTTACTGGCTCTCACCAACAGGGGGAGCTCTCCCTGTATCTGAAAATTGGACAGATGATAGAGTAAAACTTAACATATTTCTCAGAACGTCCAAACAAATAACACAAATACTTAATAGCTAACATAAAATAAAGAATTAGCACTGATATTATCTAACACACAACATTGCATGGCGTCGCTTGCCATCAAAACTAACAGTTCAGCCCAACCACGTCTGGCTGCAGCGACCCTTTCACCCTGGCTGCAGCTAGAGGGCGCTGTACTGAATCTGACTGGCAATGAATTTCCAAATGTTGTGAAAATTCATTTTCCACAATGGACACCGAACCTGACACCAGCCAGCCCGTCCACTAATCCACACACGTCTTTAAGGGCGCCACTGTGACGGCTCATGTTCCTGATGATCCACTGAAACTCAGCCAAGCCTGAAACACACTTAAAGTCCAGAATGTTCCCACAGAACAACACGGAGGCTCTGGCACGGGACCTCAGCCGCCTCCAGACAGGAAGTTAAGGAGGTAAGGAGTAAGGAAGAGGGAAGGAAGAGAGGAAGGTAAAGAAGGAAGGAAGGAATAAAGGAAGACAATGAGGGTGGGAAGGTGCTTAGGAAGGAATCCTATTTCTTGTAATCACAGCCATATTTGAGCCACACTTTGACCTTTGACACTTTGCCTTTAACCTGCCCATCCCACAAATGCCCCTCCCCACTGCAGCTGACCAATTGGATGACAGACCAGCAGCTAGTCATCAGCTGATGAGGCGGCACTCCAGAGAACGGCACACCCACGTCAACGATCAAAGGATGACATCAGAAAGCCAAACGCTGCTGGACCACAGGCCACAGAAGGTTAGGGGGCGGAGCACAGTGGTGCATTTATTTCAAAATAGGACTCAAGCTTTTTAATTAAAGAGGAGTCACTCATGTTTCCTTATTTTAAGAATAATTTCTTTTGAAAGAGGCGATGGTCTAGTGGTTAAGTGTTGGGCTTCAGACCAGAGGATCCTCGGTTCAAATCCCAGCCTGACCGGAAAATCACTAAGGGCCCTTGGGCAAGGTCCTTAATCCCCTAGTTGCTCCCGGTGTGTAGTGAGCGCCTTGTATGGCAGCACCCTGACATCGGTATGTGAGTGTGTTTGTGTGAATGTGAGGCATCATTGTAAAGCGCTTTGAGTGTCTGATGCAGATGGAAAAGCGCTATATAAATGCAGTCCATTTGACCTTTAGGTTTGACTCGGTTTTATTTTGTTTTACTTTGAAAGAGGTTGGAGTCTTGTTTAGTTATTTTGTTTTAGTTTGAAAGAGGTTTGACTCGTTTATTTTATTTTGAAAAAGGTTTAGTTCTTGCTTAGTTATTTTGTTTTATTTTGAAGGAGGTTTGCCTCTTTCATTTTGTCTTATTTTGAAAGAGGTGCAACTGTTTTATGATGAACACTGCACATAAATCAAACGTCTCTCAGCATCTAACTGAGAGCTGCAGTTCTTCTTCTACCAAAACCCACACAGGCAGTGTTAGTTGAGCCCTTGAGCAAGGCAGCGTACCTGTAGCTCCTTCAGAGTCCAGCAGATCACACAGTCTGTTCTGGATTAAGACCAAAAACAATAAAACCACATTCCCTTCAGAGCGAAGGAAAGATGATCCGGCAGCAGGATAATCCAGGTGTGACCAGAGACAATTAGTCTTAACGAGTTCCGTACGAAGACGGAGGAAAACCCATGGGCAAGTCTAACGTTCCACATTCACAATGGCTGGTTTGAGTCTGAAGAGTCGACCCTGTCAGGTACGTGGCTTCATTTATCCTCTCCCCTGGTCCTCTGTGACCTGGGTTTGTTTATGAATTAACTTAGAATTTCGTTTTATGACGGGGCAGTGATCTGGTCTGGTTTTATGTGGTGCAGTTTAGCCTGACTCAGATGGGTTTAAGCTGTTTAGTCCATGATGGTCTGGTCTGGTCAAACAGACCAAACTTTAAATGATCTTCTTTTACCTGCTTTAGCCTGGTTGCATTTTTGATTGGATTTATTTGGTTGGTTCCTGGAGACCTAGGTAGACCTGTTCAGCCTAGTTTAGTCCAGTGTGTTCTGCTTTAAGGCGGCTGATGTTGTTGACGTCGTTGATTTATGGTGCCAGTTGTCTCCATGTTACTCAACATCACCAGCTCCCCACATCAGATCCATTTTAGACTCCCCACAGCTGGTTCCCGGAGTCCACAGACTGGCTTGCATGCCGTCCATCCAGATCTTGATGTGATGGGATTCAATCCAGATCTTAAGACAACATCACAACTAATATGAAGGAAATCCACTGAGCAGTTTCTGTAATGGACTTCCAGATGGACAGATGTGAGTGGTTCTGCTGCTACTGTGAAATGGATTTGACATCTTTATTTCCATGCATGCCGGTAAAGAGGCAACGCAGGGTCAGTCCTGGTCTGTCTCGTTGTCTGTGAACTGGATAACTAATAACTAGCTGGATGGATTTTCACCAAACTTGGTGGGAATAATAATATCCACAGCATGTCTTTTTCCTGGTTCTTTCCCTCAGCCCCAACCAGTCTCAGCAGAAGACTGCCCCTCCCTGAGCCTGGTTCTGCTGGAGGTTTCTTCCTGTTAAGAGGGAGTTTTTCCTTCCCACTGTAGCCAAGTGCTTGCTCACAGGGGGTCGTTTTGACCGTTGGGGTTTTTCATGATTGTTGTATGGCCTTGCCTTACAATATAAAGCGCCTTGGGGCAACTGTTTGTTGTGATTTGGCGCTATATAAAAAAAAAGTTGATTGATTGATTGATTGAATATTAATTGGACAAACATCTGGAAATCCATCCATTAAGATCCATCCAGGAAGGGTCTCCAGGCTAGATCCTCCATTGTTCAGGCTTAAAGTTAGATCCAGGTTAGGGTCAGCCTTTACAGAGTCAAACTTTGGTTTCTGTGTTTGTGAATCTGCTTTTATCTCTGCAACACTTTGTACGAGGTCTGTCAGAAAAGTATCGGACCTTTTTATTTTTTTCAAAAACTATATGGATTTGATTCATATGTTTTTACGTCAGCCAAGCTTGAACCTTCGTGCGCATGCGTGAGTTTTTCCACGCCTGTCGGTTGCGTCATTCGCCTGTGGGCACGCCTTGTGGGAGGAGTTTCTCAGTAGACGTGATCTTGAGATGCCATTCATGCTTTCATCAGCTCCAGACTTGATTATTGTAATGCACTTTATGCGGGCATTAATCAGTCGTCTCTTGCACGTCTCCAGTTGGTGCAGAATGCTGCTGCTCGTCTTTTGACAAACACTTTTAGACGTGAGCATATTACGCCCGTCCTGTACTCACTCCACTGGCTTCCAGTTTGTTTTAGAATTGATTTTAAAATTTTAATGTTTGTTTTTAAAGCTATTTATGGCCTTGCACCTCCCTACTTGTCTGAAATTTTAACTTTGCGCACCTACAGTAGGACATTAAGGGCGTCTGGCCAGCTTTACTTAGATGTTCCAAGGTCAAGATATAAACGCTGGGGTGATCATGCTTTCGCGGTAGCTGAACCCAGACTGTGGAACGAGCTACCTCTTGAGTTACGTACTATTCCTGACCGAGCACTTTTAAAGACATTTATTTAAACTGGTTTTTAACACTTAGTGGGGAGGTGACATGTTCTGTTATTTTTATGTTCTTTTTTATGTTGTTTTAAAATTTTTATTTTATATGTGTTTTATTTTTGTAAATTTGTGTTTTTAATGTTAAGCACTTTGGACACCAGTCAGTGCTGTAAAGTGCTTTATAAATAAATGTTGATTGATTGATTGATTGATTGATTGAGTGGTCCAGCCCCCTCGTCGTTGTTTCATTGTCAGGAAATGGCGGAATGTTTTGGGCTTTTTTACCATCAGAATTTGTTCAGAAACTGTTAGAGACAGGCAGCTGGAAACCATTTGAAAAATTTCTCTGGCTTTTGGTGAAAATTTTACGGGCTTCACAGAGAATAAGGAGTGTTACTACAGCTTTAAGGACGGCCCACAATGGCGCATGGCGCGCCGCGTTTCGAGCGAGACAAAGGAACACCTCCGTTTCGGAGTGTTAGAGGACAAGTTGGGACATGCCTATCTCTCCACAATTTCTCTTATACTCACTGGGCTGGTAAGCACTGAAAGCCGAGACAGGCATGTCCCAACATGTCCTCCAAGACTCCGAAACGGAGGTGTTCCTTTGTCTCGCTCAATCAGCGAATCGGTCGTGACGCGTGAAGCCTCCGCGCGGCTTTCCATGACAAAGTATGTTGTTAAAAGTGAAATCTGCCGGAAAATGGCTGATGTCCAGCTCTTGTGATAACCAGAGAAATTGCACACGACGGTCCCGGCTCCACACAGCGATCCATTTAGAAATGATGTGGTGGTTTCTGCCTCTCAATGGCGGCTCGGAGCGCGGCGCGCCGTGCGCCATTGTGGGCCGTCCTTAAAGCTGTAGTAACAGTCCTTATTCTCTGTGAAGCCCATAAAATTTTCACCGAAAGCCAAATAAATTTTTCGAATGGTTTCCAGCTGCCTGTCTCTAACAGTTTCTGAAAAAAATCTGATGGAAAAAAAGCAAAAATCATTCCGCCTTTTCCAGACAATGAAACAACAACGAGAGGGGTGGACCAGTGCTCACTCAAAGCCTGCTCACAGGCGAATGACTCAACCGACAGACGTGGAAAAACTCATGCATGCGCACGAAGGTTCAAGCTTGGCTGACGTAAAAACATATGAATCAAATCCATATAGTTTTTGAAAAAATAAAAAGGTACGATACGTTTCTGACAGACCTCGTACAGAAAAAGTTTGTTTTTGGAAATGTTGCTCATCTAGACAGATGATTTCTGTCTAGATGAATCCTTTGGTGGGTTGTATCTGGTTCTGGGGTCTTGCTTTGGTTACAGTCTGTGTGTGTCCACAGGTGTTTGTACAGCTGGATGAGCTGGTGATGGACAGGAACCAGGATCTGCAGTGGCGAGGGATAGAACACTGGAACGAGTTTAACAAGGAGGACAGGGAACACTATGAGGAACATCACATTGCAACGTTGTCCTCCTGCTCCCTGCTAGAGCTCCACCAGACCATCTCCCATGGTGAGGAGAACAACAGAGTAGAAGGTGAAGGTGGAGACATGGGGCCAGTCTTACATCACATCCTTGCCCTTCTTCTTGTTGGAGTTTTTCACAACATTTCCCATGACATTCCATATGGTGTGCCACGTCTGGGTCCTTTTCTTTTGTCACTGTAGATGCTTCGTCAGGGTGACGTCATCAGAAAATACAACATTAATTTTCATAGTTATGCTGATGACAGAGTTATACATCTGTGGAACCTGATCTTCAAATTGAGTTTACTCTGCTATCAGTAAAAACACAAGCAACAATTTGATGACGCTTGAGGAGAACAAAGCAGAGATCCTTCTGCTTGGAATAGGCAAATGGTGGAAGTTACCTGAGACGTACCTATACCTGAGAGATTATACCTGAGGGACTATACCTGAGGTCAGAGGCGAATGCCCTCAAACAGCCTAGTGGCTGCTGTCTTCTCTGTCTGAGTAGCAGACAGAAGAGATGTCAGATCACTCCTAGGATTGGTTGGCTTTTACCTTTTCACCCTTCTGAACAGAAGGCTGATCCAGATCTGATACAGTGGACAGAGCTGCACCCACAGACGTTTGAGCAGCGTAAAGAGTCTCTTTGCAGAGAACTGCTGCTGTACATAAGAGGCTTCTCTACATTTTCCCCTACAGATGCCAAAGGCGTCCTGGGACCTGGTTTGTCCTCAGAAGTGGAGGATGTGGATCAGCTGATCATCTAGATCAGCTGGAAGGTTTCTCTCTCTGTGAACAAAACTACAGTTTAGTGGATGAGTGTTAAATTACTGGGGGCAGTTGATGCCCACTTTCTGGGGCAGCTGGTCACCCCCTGGTTGGACTCCCCCCAAGAACCTCTACTAGGTGGAGGAGGGAGAGGGTCAGCCTTTGGCCAGACAGCGGTGGGAGTATGTGGAGGAGGACCTCTGTTTCCAAAGTTGTGCACCGGGAGCATTTTTCCACATTATGAGAAAACATCCAGAACCAGAACCAGAATGTGAAGGGACAGTTTTAGGAGATAATCTTGTGTTTGGTGCATCCAGGGTTGGTCCTGCTGGACCTGAAGCAGAAGACGCTGCCTGGAATTGCCCAGCAGGTGGTGGAACAGATGGTGATCGCAGAACAGATTCAGGACAAAGACCAAAACAACGTTCTACAAGCTCTGCTGCTCAGAAACAGGTTCACCCAATCATCTGTTTGATATCAATAATTTACCCTGAACCAGGTGACCGATGCTTCAATAATGCAGAAGACAACATAAAAAAAAGATTCCTTCAGTGATGATTAAAAAACCCACTTTATCCAACAGGAACAACTCCACCGCCAACACTGTGACCCTGACGGACACACGCCAGGGCCAATCAGAGCCCTCCGTCACAGACTCTGACCAAGAGAAGAAGGTAAAGAAAAAGGCGTTAAGAATCTCTTTAAATTCGTCAATAAATCAAATATCATTGCTCCAAATGTAACAGACGACTATCAAACTCAGTGACTATAATTTATCAGAAAATATTTCAGTGAGAAATTCTAACGCCACAGTTTACAGAAAGAGACTTTAAGAAGATGAACATTTACAAAATGGCTTTAAAACAAAGTTAAAAGTTTATGCATTTTACATGCAGGGGGAAGCTCCACCCCCCTGTTCCTCCAGATCCAAACAGGACCTCAAGCTGATGGACAAGATTCTGGAGCGAGCCGAGGCCGCTGTCATCCTTGTGGGTACGCATCATCAAGTCCTCCCCACAATCATCACACCTGACGAAACGTGAATTAACATGACCAAAATGTATCCCAACCCGGCAAGGACGGACCCAGAGTGGAATGTGTCCGTGGTCTTGGTGAGGTGACCTGGTGTACCAAGTTTCACCATGATACACAGTCGTTGTGAAGATATCACTTTAAAAATGTTTCTACGTGTTTTCAGTAACTTCAGGGAGACGACAATCAAAAGGTTAAAGCACTGAGCTCATGACGAGAGACATCCCAGTTCCAGTCCCCCATTAATCACTTCAGCAAGGAGCTTAATCCTTAAACTGTTCCCAGCGTGCAGCTGAGCGTTGTGTGTGTGTGTGAGAATATGATGCATCATTATTAAGTGCTTTGGGTAAATAAAGTCCATTTAATAATTTGATCTATTGTCTAAATCCACTTATTCCACGTTTGGGTCACTTGGGGGTGGAGCCTCTCCCGGCGGTCACTGGATGAGAAGCAGAATTAGAGGTCAGAGATAGAGATAAGGAGGCAACAGTGACATAAACGCTCCTTCTTTTAGTTAACGACATGAATTAAGACCCACCAGCTTTAAAAAACAAACAACAATAAAAAAACCCCAGATCCACAAAAACGGTAAGACACACAGACACACGCGGAGTGAAGTCGTCCCCGGACTTGTTCCATGATCAGCAGCGCAGGTCGAAGTGTAAGCTTGGACTCAAAGCAGAAACTGATCTGAGGATTTGCTCAGCTGCAGTGGGTTCAGTGATTGTGTCCATGTATCTGCAGGCACAGTGGACTTCTTGGATCGGACTTCAGTGGTCTTCATACGGCTGCAGGAAGCTGCTCTGCTACAGTCTGTGCTGGAGCTTCCTGTTCCTTTGCGGTTCCTCTTCCTCCTGCTGGGCCCGCCCACCACCAACATAGACTATCACCGCATTGGATGCTCCATCTCCACGCTGTTTTCAGACAAGGTGAACCTCATCAAGATGAAATCATTTCAAGCTTGCATCAAAGCAAACAAATGTCTTGTTTTGGTTTTCAAGGCCAAAACTGGCCTGGACTGGAACCAAAGTTCAAAGCTATAGAGAGTTTAGTGACAACTAATCAGGATTGTTCTGGTCAGATGAATCCACAACCCAGTAATATGCAGAAAGATGAAGTCTGAGAGCTCCATCTCAGGTGAGGTACAGCTTATATTGTGATAACATTTCCTCGTCTGAGGTGGCGCTCTCACACTGCATGTCCCTATCACTTAGAACAATATGCATCCTTCTAGAAAATCAAAACCACTTCACGTGTCCACCAAAAACACCTCAAGAACTCTGCAGGACAACAACACCTTTTTGCTCAGTTCATCATTTAAGGCAGTGGTGTCCAGAGTGTTCCAGAAAGGACCAAGAGGGGGCAGGTTTTCTTTGCAACCACTGACTCCAGGAGGTGATTTCATCACTGTGAGCAGACAGGATGAGTTCATCAGTGAAATCACCTGCTGGAGTCAGTGGTTGCAAAGAAAACCTGCCCCCTCTTGGTCCTTTTTGGAACACTTTGGATACCACTGATTTAAATGAAGCTGTTTGTTACCAGGACAGACTGGTAGGATCTGGACTTGGGTTCTAATCCAGTTTGGCAGACTAAATCAGTGCTGAAATGTCTTCAACTGAACTCAATTTATTTTCATTTATATAGCTCCAAATCACGGAGTGTCAGAGGACAAGTTGGGACATGTCCAGCTCTCCACAATTTCTCTTATACTCACTGGGCTGGTAAGCACTGAAAGCCGAGATAGGCATGTCCCAACTTGTCCTCTAACACTCCAAAACGGAAGTGTTCCTTTGTCTCGCTTCATCAGCGAATCAGTCGTGATGCGCAAAGCCTCCGCGTGGCTTTCCATGACAAAATCTGTTGTTAAAAGTGAGATCTGCTGGAAAATGGCTGATGTCCAGCTCTTGTGATAACCAGAGAAATTGCACACGACGGTCCCTGCTCCACACAACGATCCGTTTAGAAATGATGTGGTGGTTTCTGCCTCTCGATGGCGACTCGGAGCGCGGCGCGCCGTGCGCCATTGTGGACCGTCCTTAAAGCTGTAGTAACACTCATTCTCTGTGAAGCCCGTAAAATTTTCACCGAAAGCCAGATAAATTTTTCGAATGGTTTCCAGCTGCCTGTCTCTAACAGTTTCTGAAAAAATTCTGATGGGAAAAAAGCCCAAATGATTCCGCCATTTCCTCGCAATGAAACAACAACGAGAGGGGTGGAGCAGTGCTCACTCAAAGCCTGCCCACAGGCGAATGACGCAACCGACAGGCGTGGAAAAACTCATGCATGCGCACGAAGGTTCAAGCTTGGCTGACGTAAAAACATATGAATCAAATCCATATGGTTTTTGAAAAAAATAATAAGGTTGGATACTTTTCTAATAGACCTCGTATACTGGTTGATTACTTATTCTCAAGATCGGCAGTAAATTCAGTTTTCAGAGTTTAATAATTTACACTTATATGTAACTAAAACTTGGATTAATTCTTAAGCAGATTTAAATTAAATGAACCAAGGATGTGGCTCAAATCCCTCACCTTGAGAGGTAAAGGGTTTAAGAGAACACTCCCACACTAATTGCATTTAGTCCAACCACCTTAGCATCATAGACATTCAACCTGAAATTCCTATAAATGTTGTGTGGGCCGCCAGAAGAGGAGGTACTGCTGGCCCACCACCAGAGGGCGCCCTGTCTGGAGTGCGGGCTCCAGGCACCAGAGGGCGCAGCCGCCTCACAGGAGCAGCCAGGGTGACAGCTGTCACGCATCACCTGCAACAGCTGTTACCAATCATCTGATCGGCAGGAGTATATCAGCAGGACGACGTCTCCACCTCTTTGCCGAGATATCGTTCTACCTGGAAGGTAACGTACCTCAGCTGACTGATTGACAGTGCTATTTTTGTGACTTTGTGCGTTGTAGTGTGGACTACTTTTCCAACGAGAGGTGGAGGTAGTTTTTCCTGCCGTACGGATTCCTGGGTGCAAACGCGCCCTCCTTTAATTGCTTTTTGTTCCTCGCCAGCAGTACCAGGTCCGACACGCGGAGGCAGTGGCCACCTGGGAGTTCGGGACTTGGCGGCTCCAGTATTCCCGGGGTCTGGTGGCGGAGGAAATCGTGTGTGGTTCCGGTTCTGCTTTGGACAGGCGTCTCCTATCTTCGAGCCTGCCCACACGACACCTTTGTGAATTGACACCTGTCTATTGTTGTAATCTGTTGTATTTGTTGTGCACATTCACAACAGTAAAGTGTTGTTATTTGACCTACTCCATTGTCCGTTCATTTGCGCCCCCTGTTGTGGGTCCGTGTACCTACACTTTCCCAACAGGATATCTTGGCCATCGTCATGGATCCCGAGGGGCGTCAACCGGCTGTTGAACGGCCAATGGAAGAACAGGGCGCACAGGCGTCCACAGGAGGAATGATCGGTGAGTTGCAGCGGATCCTCACCGCTTTCACGGCTCGGTTGGATTTAATGACCGAGCAGAACGTCCTCCTTAACCGCAGGGTGGAGGCTCTCGCCACGCAGGTGGAAGCGTGCCCTCAGGGCGCTGCTGCGGCTCTCCCTCCTGTCGACCCTGTGCGTAACAGTGACGTTCCACAGGTCGTTCAACGACCCCTCCCACCTTCCCCGGAAGCATACATAAGCCCTCCAGAGCCGTACGGAGGTTGTGTGGAGACGTGCGCGGACTTCCTTATGCAGTGTTCGCTCGTCTTCGCACAACGTCCTGTCATGTACGCAACTGATGCCAGCAAGATAGCTTATGTAATAAACCTGCTTCGCGGTGAGGCACGCGCTTGGGCTACAGCGCTCTGGGAGCAGAATTCACGGCTCCTTCAGACATATGATGGGTTTGTGAGGGAGTTCAGAACAGTGTTCGATCACCCAAATAGAGGAGAGACCGCTTCAGCTGTGCTGCTGTCAATGAGACAGGGGCGCCGGAGCGCAGCTGCCTATGCAGTCGACTTCCGCATCGCGGCTGCGAGGTCCGGCTGGAATAGCACTGCCCTCCGCGCCGCCTTTGTAAACGGACTGTCGTTGGTTCTAAAGGAGCACCTGGTGGCTAAGGACGAACCGCGGGATTTAGATGGGCTTATCGATCTCGTTATACGATTAGACAATCGGTTAGAAGAACGCCGTCGGGAACGAGACGAAGGGCGTGGCCGGGCACGCGCCGTCCCTCTCCCTTCCGGTTCCGACCGCGTTCCGCCCTCCCCACGCTCCACGGCCCCTACGCTCCGTGTGGTTACAGCTCCCCCTGCTGACGAAGCTATGGACACGAGCAGGGCCACATTTAGGGCACCAGATAGACAGAGGAGGCTGGCCCGCGGAGCGTGTTTTGTTTGTGGCTCAATAGAGCATCAGGTAAGAGACTGCCCCGAGCGGTTAAACACCAACGTCCGCCCCTAGAAACTGGGCTAGGGGTGGGCCGAGACATTCACGTGGGACACACCCACATTGCCACACGACTCCCAGTTACAGTCCTTTATGAGGATTTAACCCTGAAGGCCCCAGCACTGGTGGACACGGGCTCTGAAGGGAATCTGTTAGACAGCAGATGGGCCAGGGAGATAGGGCTCCCTCTGGTGGCGCTTACCTCGCCTGTGCAGGTGCGGGCACTAGATGGCTCCCTACTCCCTCCAATCACACATAAGACACCACCTGTAACTCTGGTGGTGTCAGGAAATCACCGGGAGGAGATCAAGTTTTTTGTGACTCCTGCTACCTCCCGTGTGATTTTAGGATTTCCCTGGATGTTAAAACACAATCCCCGGATCGATTGGCCGTCCGGGGTAGTGGTGCAGTGGAGCGAGACCTGCCATGGGGTATGCTTAGGTTCCTCGGTTCCTCCCGGTTCCCAGGCTAAGGAGGAGGTCAGAGTCCCGCCCAATCTAGGGACGGTGCCGGTGGAGTACCATGACCTTGTGGATGTATTCAGTAAGGATCTGGCGCTCACCCTTCCCCCCCACCGTCCGTATGATTGTGCCACTGATTTGGTTCCAGGTGTTGAGTTCCCGTCCAGCAGGCGCGAATCAATGGAGACCTACATCCGGGACTCTTTAGCTGCCGGGTTGATCCGGAATTCCACTTCCCCGATGGGTGCAGGTTTCTTTTTTGTGGGGAAAAAGGATGGCGGACTACGTCCATGCATTGATTACAGGGGGCTGAACGAAATCACGGTTCGCAACCGATACCCATTGCCCTTGTTGGATTCAGTGTTCACGCCCCTGCATGGAGCCCAAATGTTCACCAAGCTCGATCTCAGGAATGCGTATCACCTGGTTCGGATCCGGAAGGGAGACGAGTGGAAGACGGCATTTAACACCCCGTTAGGTCACTTTGAGTACCTGGTCATGCCGTTCGGTCTTACAAACGCCCCCGCGACGTTCCAAGCATTGGTTAATGATGTCTTGCGGGATTTCCTGCACCGATTCGTCTTCGTATATCTGGACGACATACTCATCTTTTCTCCGGATCCTGAGACCCATGTCCGGCATGTACGTCAGGTCCTGCAGCGGTTATTAGAGAACCGGCTGTTTGTGAAGGGCGAGAAGTGCGAGTTTCACCGCACTTCTTTGTCCTTCCTGGGGTTTATCATCTCCCCTAACTCTGTCGCTCCTGATCCGGCCAAGGTCGCGGCGGTGAGAGACTGGCCCCAACCCACCAGCCGTAGGAAGCTGCAACAGTTCCTCGGCTTTGCTAATTTTTACAGGAGGTTCATTAAGGGCTACAGTCAGGTAGTTAGCCCCCTGACAGCCCTGACCTCACCAAAAGTCCCCTTCACCTGGTCGGATCGTTGCGATGCCGCGTTCAAGGAGTTGAAACGGCGTTTCTCGTCTGCACCCGTTCTGTTGGAGGGAACGTCCGTGCCATTCACGGTTTTCACTGACCACCGGAACCTGGAGTATATCAGGACCGCCAAGCGGCTGAACCCCAGGCAAGCCCGCTGGTCACTGTTCTTCGGCCGTTTTGACTTCCGGATCACCTACCGTCCCGGGACCAAAAACCAGAGATCGGATGCCTTGTCCCGGGTACATGAAGAAGAAGTCAAAGCGGAGTTGTCGGATCCACCGGAACCCATCATCCCGGAGTCCACTATCGTGGCCACCCTTACCTGGGACGTAGAGAGAACCGTCCGAACTGGGCCGAAGAACAGACTCTACGTCCCACCAGAAGCTAGGGCTGCAGTCCTGGACTTCTGTCACGGCTCTAAGCTCTCCTGTCATCCAGGGGTGCGAAGAACCGTGGCAGTTGTCCGGCAGCGCTTCTGGTGGGCGTCCCTAGAGGCCGACGTCTGGGATTATATCCAGGCCTGCACCACCTGCGCCAGGGGCAAGGCTGATCATCGCAGGGCTTCGGGACTGCTCCAGCCGCTGCCCGTGCCTCATCGCCCCTGGTCCCACATCGGCCTGGATTTTGTCACGGGCCTCCCGCCGTCCCAGGGCAACACCACCATCCTCACGATAGTGGACCGATTCTCCAAGGCGGCCCACTTCGTGGCCCTCCCGAAGCTCCCGACGGCCCAGCAGACAGCGGACCTCCTGGTCCACCACGTCGTCCGGCTGCATGGGATCCCAACAGACATCATCTCCGATCGCGGTCCCCAGTTCTCCTCGCAAGTCTGGAGGAGCTTCTGCCGGGAACTGGGGGCCACGGTGAGTCTCTCATCCGGGTATCATCCCCAGACCAACGGGCAAGCAGAACGGGCCAATCAGGAGGTGGAGCAGGCCGGAGGGAGAGGTCGGTGTGCCCTCGGTCCAGGCCCACCTACGGAAGTGCCGTCGGGTGTGGCGTGCCGCCCGTTCTGCCTTGCTGAGGGCCCGGATGAGGACGAAGGCCCATGCAGACCGTCGGCGGACCCCGGCCCCTACGTACCGGCCAGGGCAGGCAGTGTGGTTGTCTACTAAGGACATACCCCTTCAAGTGGACTCCCCTAAACTGCAGGACCGGTATATCGGTCCGTTCAAGATCATCAAGGTCATCAGTCCAGCCGCAGTGAGGCTTCAGCTTCCGGCCTCACTGCGGATCCATCCCGTTTTCCACGTGTCCCGGATCAAGCCCCATCACACCTCACCCCTCTGTACTCCTGGTCCGGCACCACCTCCTGCCCGGATCATCGATGGCGAGCCGGCTTGGACTGTGCGCCGGCTCTTAGATGTTCGTAGGATGGGCCGGGGCTTCCAGTATTTGGTGGACTGGGAGGGGTATGGACCTGAAGAACGCTCCTGGGTGAAGAGGAGCTTCATCCTGGACCTGGCCCTCCTGGCCGATTTCTACCGCCGCCACCCGGACAAGCCTGGTCGGGCGCCAGGAGGCGCCCGTTGAGGGGGGGGGGTCCTGTTGTGTGGGCCGCCAGAAGAGGAGGTACTGCTGGCCCACCTCCAGAGGGCACCCTGTCTGGAGTGCGGGCTCCAGGCACCAGAGGGCGCAGCCGCCTCACAGGAGCAGCCAGGGTGACAGCTGTCACGCATCACCTGCAACAGCTGTTACCAATCATCTGATCGGCAGGAGTATATCAGTAGGACGACGTCTCCACCTCTTTGCCGAGATATCGTTCTACCTGGAAGGTAACGTACCTCAGCTGACTGATTGACAGTGCTATTTTTGTGACTTTGTGCGTTGTAGTGTGGACTACTTTTCCAACGAGAGGTGGAGGTAGTTTTTCCTGCCGTACGGATTCCTGGGTGCAAACGCGCCCTCCTTTAATTGCTTTTTGTTCCTCGCCAGCAGTACCAGGTCCGACACGCGGAGGCAGTGGCCACCTGGGAGTTCGGGACTTGGCGGCTCCAGTATTCCCGGGGTCTGGTGGCGGAGGAAATCGTGTGTGGTTCCGGTTCTGCTTTGGACAGGCGTCTCCTATCTTTGAGCCTGCCCACACGACACCTTTGTGAATTGACACCTGTCTATTGTTGTAATCTGTTGTATTTGTTGTGCACATTCACAACAGTAAAGTGTTGTTATTTGACCTACTTCATTGTCCGTTCATTTGCGCCCCCTGTTGTGGGTCCGTGTACCTACACTTTCCCAACAATAAAGGAGAAATAGGCACTCCATTTGAGATAGAAACAGTCCATTCTGTCCAGTAGTTTATATGAAACGCGTTCCAATGCAGCTATTTTGCCCAGCTCCCTGAGCCACTGAGCCACTGGAGGGGCTGTTGGAGATTTCCAGTAGGATATTATAAGTTTTCGTCCCAACAAAAAGACAGTCTGAGTCCATTCCTTATCATTAAAAGGGATGTCTTGCAAAGGTGATGGATCCCCGATCACAAAAAGCCTCTTAGAAAATGCCACTTTATGTTTAACGATTTGTTCAATATGTCGATGGATCTCCAACCACAAGCACTGAATTTGTGGACAATCCCACAACATGTGGATGAGTGTACCCACCCCCTGCGAACACCTCCAGCAGTTTGCAGAGGGTATAAGCTTTGCTTTATACATTTTATGTGGTGCCCAGTATAATCTATTCAAGATTTTAAATTGGACAAGCCTGGTTCTCACTTCTCTGGAAAATTTTTTTTGATTTCGTAAAATATTTGTCAACTCAACATCACTGAATTGAACATTAAGATCTATTTCCCATGCTCGTTTGAGGGTATGAAGGTCTTTATTTGAGCTCTTGAGGAGCATTGAATAGAAAATTGAGGCTTTACAACCATCCATCCATCCATCCATTTTCTTCCGCTTTATCCGGAGTCAGGTCACGGGGGCAGCAGCTCAAGCAAAGCCGCCCAGACCTCCCGATCCACACACACCTCCCCCAGCTCCTCCGGGGGAACCCCAAGGCGTTCCCAAACCAGCCGAGAGACGTAGTCCCTCCAGCATGTCCTGGGTCTTCCCCGGGGCCTCCTCCCGATGGGACATGCCCGGAACACCTCTCCACCGAGGCGTCCAGGGGGCATCTGGAAAAGATGCCCGAGCCACCTCAACTGGCTCCTTTCGACGTGGAGGAGCAGCGGCTCGACTCCGAGCTCCTCCCGAGTGACCGAGCTCCACACCCTATCTCTAAGGGAGCGCCCAGCCACCCTGCGGAAGAAACTCATCTCGGCCGCTTGTACTCACGATCTCGTTCTTTCGGTCATGAGCCAAATCTCATGACCATAGGTGAGGATCGGAACATAGATCGATCGGTAAATCGAGAGCTTTGCCCCCCTACTCAGCTTTCTCTTCACCACGATAGTCCGATACAGTGACCGCACCACTGCAGATGCTGCACCGATCCGTCTGTCGATCTCCTGCTCCATCCGTCCCTCACTCGTGAACAAGACCCCAAGATACTTAAACTCCTCCACTTGAGGCAAGGACACTCCACCGACCTGAAGACGGCAAAGCACCTTTTTCCGGTCGAAAACCATGGCCTCGGATTTGGAGGTGTTGATTTTCATCCTGGACACCTCACACTCAGCTGCAAACCGCCCCAGTGCATGCTGAAGGTCCTGATTTGACGAAGCCAACAGAACCACATCGTCTGCAAACAGCAGAGATGAGATTCTGTGGCTCCCAAACCAGACACCCTCTACACCCTGGCAACGCCTAGAAATTCTGTCCTTAAAGATAATGAACAGAACCGGTGTCAAAGGGCAGCCCTGGCAGAGGCCAACGTGCACTGGAAACAGGTTTGACTTACTACTGGCAATGCGAACCAAGCTCCTGCTGCGGCCGTACAGGGACCAGATAGCCCTTAGCAAAGGACCCCGGACCCCGTATTCCTGGAGCACCCCCCACAGGGTGCCCCGAGGGACACGGTCAAACGCCTTCTCCAGATCCACAAAGCACATGACTTTCAACCTTTACCGATAATGTCCAGTGTCTGAGTCAGCCACTCTAAAACAGGGGGAGGGGTTTTGAGAGATCCAAAGACTTGACATAACAGATGTCGAAGTTATAAGTATTTCCAGAATTGATTTTGAGGTAAACCATATTGAGCTTGCAAATCCATAAATGATTTGAGGTGTCCCCCTTCATAAAGATCTCTTAGCATAAGAATGCCCTTCCTAACCCACTGCTTCCAAATAAATAGTGATTTTTCAATACGTAGGCTTGTGTTTAGCCAAATGGAGGCTAATGAATGAAGATGGGAGCTAGTGCCCAGTATAGCAGAGATCCTTTTCCATACATGCTGTAAAAATGATACTACTGGGTGTGTCTGAAATTCAGAGGAAAGTTTCATGGTAGTAAGATGAATTAAGGGGAGAAGACTACTCAGAAAACTCTCTAGATCAAACCAGGGGAGAGCTCTCTCTGGTGGGAGGGCCCAGTGAATTATATGTCAGAGGCTGAAGGCGTAGTGGTATAGAGTTAAATTTGGGACACCAAGACCTCCAAAGTCTGTAGGTTTTTGTAATTTTTTCAACTTCAATCTAGGGCGTTTGCCATTCCATATAAACCTATTGCACAGCCTATCAAATTGCCTAAAATTGTTGTGAAAGTGTAGTGACACGGACCCACAACAGGGGGCGCAAATGAACGGTCAATAGATGAGCCAAAAATTAACAATTTAATGTTGTGAAGGTGCACAACGAACATACAGACAATCTCAGAATATGATTACAGTCAATCCACAAAGGTGACGTGTGGGCAGGCTCGAGGATAGAAGACGTCTGTCCTGAGAAGAGTCGGAACCACACAATTTCCGCCGCCACCGAACCTGGTGAATACTGGAGCCGCCAAGTCCCGAATTCCCAGGTGATCACCGTCCCCGACTGTCGGATCTGGTACTGCTGGCGAGAACAAAGACAGTCAGGTGTGGCTGTGTGTACACCCAGTAACAACAACGGTGGGAATGCCACCTCCACCTCTCACTCAATATGTTGCAGAGTACCGCAGTGATTCCTCAGGGGAAAAGAGTGCCGTCCTGCACTCACTCAGCCTCCACGGCAAGAGGGACCGGTACTCCTGCAAACACTCACAATATACAGATATGTTGTAACACAAATGGCTGAGAATATTACCTCCAACGAAGTACGATATCTCGGCAACGAGGTGGAGTTGACGTCTGGTCTTTATGGAGTGAGATGATGTTGAGTAGATGGGTGACAGCTGTCAAGAGATAATGAGTGACAGCTGTCACCCCCGGCTGTGTCCGTGGCGGCAGCGCCCTCTCGTGCCTGAAGCCCGCACTTCAGGCAGGGCGCCCACTGGTGGTGGGCCAGCAGTACCTCCTCTTCTGGCGGCCCACACAACAAAAATAACCAGCTGGAATTTTAAGAGGGAGGACTTGTAGAAGGTAATTAAATCTAGGAGCACTAATCATCTTAATAACATTAATCCGGCCCCAAAGAGACAGAAAACGAGTAGACCATCGTTCAATGTCTGCTGTAAAATGATCTAATAAAGGCTCTAGATTAATTTGAATTATATTCGATAGATTATGGGAAAATAGTATACCAAGGTATTTAATTCCTACCTGGGGCCAACAAAAATCTGTGCTATCCCCTGTTTTGAACAGTGTTTTAGGACAGTAAGATGCTAGAGGGAGAGCCTCTGACTTGCTCCAATTAACTCTATAAACAGACAGAGATGAGAATGTGTTAATAATTTTAAGAAGAATTGGGATTGATTTTTGTGGCTGAGTAATCAGTACTAAGGCATCGTCTGCGTATAACATAATCTTGTGGGTCTTGCCGTGAAGTTCAATACCTGGAAAGTTGTACTCTTTGCGAAGAGCTACTGCTAATGGCTCTAATGCTAGAGCAAAAAGCAGGGGGCTTAATGGGCAGCCCTGTAAAGTGTGAAAGGTTGAGATGTGATTCGGTTTATTGTCACTGAGGCTACGGTTCATTGTGTAGAAGTTTGATCCAGGAGATAAATTTTGGACCGAAGCCAAAGGTCTCCAGGGCAGCAAAGAGATATTGCTACTCTACCCTGTCAAACGCTTTTTCGGCGTTCAGGGACAGGGCTGCTGATGGGGAGAGATGTTTGAGCGAGGGGTCATTTTGGAGTGACCATATGGTGTCAATGAGTCGCCTAATGTTGTCTGAAGCACCTCGGGACCGAATAAAGCCTACCTGGTCAGGGTGTATGAGAGAGAGATCATTAAAGAGAGAGAGATCCCAACCATCCATTTGAGAGAGAGATCCCAACCACCCATTAGAGAGAGAGATCCCAACCACCCATTAGAGAGATCCCAACCACCCATTAGAACGAGATCCCACCCACCCATTAGAACGAGATCCCACCCACCCATTAGAGACAGAGATCCCACCCATTAGAGAGAAAGATCCCACCCACCCATCAGAGCGAGATCCCACCCATTAGAGAGAGAGATCCCAACCACCCATTAGAGAGATCCCACCCATTAGAGAGAAAGATCCCACCCACCCATTAGAGCGAGATCCCACCCATTTGAGAGAGAGATCCCACCCACCCATTAGAGAGAGAGAGATCCCAACCACCCATTAAATCAAATCAAATCAATTTTATTTATATAGCACCAAATCACAACAACAGTTGCCCCAAGGCGCTTTATATTGCAAGGCAAAAGCCATACCATAATTACAGAAAAACCCTAATGGTCAAAACGACCCCCTGTGAGCAAGCACTTGGTGACAGTGGGAAGGAAAAACTCCCTTTTAACAGGAAGAAACCTCCAGCAGAACCAGGCTCAGAGAGGGGCAGTCTTCTGCTGGGACTGGTTGGGGCTGAGGGAGAGAATCAGGAAAAAGACATGCTGTGGAGGGGAGCAGAGATCAATCACTAATGATTAAATGCAGAGTGGTGCATACAGAGCAAAAAGAGAAAGAAACACTCAGTGCATCATGGGAACCCCCCAGCAGTCTAAGTCTATAGCAGCATAACTAAGGGATGGTTCAGGGTCACCTGATCCAGCCCTAACTATAAGCTTTAGCAAAAAGGAAAGTTTTAAGCCTAATGTTAAAAGTAGAGAGGGTGTCTGTCTCCCTGATCCGAATTGGGAGCTGGTTCCACAGGAGAGGAGCCTGAAAGCTGAAGGCTCTGCCTCCCATTCTACTCTTAAAAACCCTAGGAACTACAAGTAAGCCTGCAGTCTGAGAGCGAAGCGCTCTATTGGGGTGATATGGTACTAAGAGGTCCCTAAGATAAGATGGGACCTGATTATTCAAAACTGATGGGGAAAGTGTAGTGACACGGACCCACAACAGGGGGCGCAAATGAACGGTCAATAGATGAGCCAAAAGGTAACAATTTAATGTTGTGAATGTGCACAACGATTATACAGACAATCACAGAATCTGATAGCAGTCAATACACAAAGGTGACGTGTGGGCAGGCTCGAGGATAGAAGACCTCTGTCCTGGGAAGAGCCGGAACCACACGATTTCCACCGCCACCGAACCCTGTGAATACTGGAGCCGCCAAGTCCCGAATTCCCAGGTGATCACCGTCCCCGACTGTCGGATCTGGTACTGCTGGCGAGGAGCACAAACAGTGAGATGTGGGTGTGTGCACACCCAGTAACAAAAACAGTCAGAAGGTGGAAAGTCGCCTCCACCTGTAATCACACACTCATGCAGCTCCTGTTAAATCACTTATCTGGCTGGAGTGTGAAGCGAAGCCGTTGCTGATCACACTTTACGCCAATCCCACAGATAAGGAAATGCAACAGGAATACTGCTGCAAAGAAGTTCAGATTATTACTCAATGTTTAAGTCAGCAGATACAATTACCTTCACAGGTAGATGATATCTCGGCAGCGAGGTGGAGATGACGTCCGGCTTTTATGGAGTGGATTGATGAGGGACAGCTGTCAACCCCGGCTGTGTCTGTGGCGGCAGCGCCCTCTCGTGCCTGAAGCCCGCACTTCAGGCAGGGGGCCCTCTGGAGGTGGGCCAGCAGTACCTCCTCTTCTGGCGGCCCACACAACAGGATTCCCCCCCCCCTTAACGGGCGCCTCCTGGCGCTCGACCAGGCTTGTTCGGGTGACGGTGGTAGAAGTCGGCCAGGAGGGCCGGGTCCAGGATGAAGCTCCTCTTCACCCAGGAGCATTCCTCTGGTCCATACCCCTCCCAGTCCACCAAATACTGAAACCCCCGGCCCTTACGACGGACGTCCAGGAGCCTGCGCATTGTCCATGCAGGCTCCCCGTCGATGATCCGGGCAGAAGGCGGCGCCGGTCCAGGAGTGCAGAGGGTGGAGGTGTGGTATGGCTTGACACGTGAGACATGAAAGACCGGGTGGATCCGCAGTGAAGCTGGTAGCTTCAGCTTCACTGCGGCCGGACTGAGGACTTTGAGGATCTGGAATGGTCCAATGTAATGTTCCTTCAGCTTAGGGGAGTCCACTTGTAAGGGGATGTCCTTCGTTGATAGCCATACCTCCTGCCCGGGCTGGTAAGCAGGGGCCGGGGAACGCCGGTGGTCTGCATGGACCTTAGCCCTCATCCGGGCCTTCAACAAGGCAGAGCGGGCGGTGCACCACACCCGTCGGCATCTTCGCAGGTGGGCCTGGACCGAGGGCACACCGACCTCTCCCTCCACCACGGGGAACAGTGGGGGCTGATACCCCAGACACACTTCGAACGGGGAGAGGCCGGTGGCAGAGGACACCTGGCTGTTATGGGCGTACTCGATCCAGGCCAGATGGTCACTCCAGGCCGACGGGTGCGCGGACGTGACGCAGCGGAGAGCCTGTTCAAGTTCTTGGTTGGCCCGCTCTGCCTGTCCGTTCGTCTGAGGGTGATACCCGGACGAGAGGCTCACGCTGGCCCCCAGTTCCCTGCAGAAACTCCTCCACACCTGGGAGGAGAACTGAGGACCACGGTCCGAGACGATGTCCGCTGGTATCCCATGCAGACGCACGACGTGGCGGACCAGGAGGTCTGCTGTCTCCTGGGCCGTTGGGAGCTTCGGGAGGGCCACAAAGTGGGCCGCCTTGGAGAATCGGTCCACTATCGTGAAGATGGTCATCATGCCCTGGGACGGTGGGAGACCCGTGACAAAGTCCAAGCCAATGTGGGACCAGGGGCGACGAGGCACCGGTAGAGGCTACAGAAGTCCTTGTGTCTTTGTGTGGTCTGCCTTGCCCCTGGCACAGGTGATACAGGCCTGGACATACTCCCGGACATCGGCCTCCATAGACGCCCACCAGAAGCGCTGCCGGACAACTGCCACGGTCCTTCGCACCCCCGGATGACCGTGACAGAAGTCCAAGACTGCAGCTCTGGCCTCTGGTGGGACGTATAAACGGTTCTTCGGACCGGTTCCTGGGTCCGGGCTCCGTGCCAGGGCCTCCTGGACGGTCTTCTCCACGTCCCAGGGGAGGGTGGCCACGACAGTGGACTCAGGTATGATGGGCTCCGGTGGATCCGACAGCTCCATCTTGACTTCATCTTCGTGTACCCTGGACAAGGCATCCGATCTCTGGTTCTTGGTCCCGGGGCGATAGGTGATCCGGAAGTCAAAACGCCCGAAGAACAGTGACCAGCAGGCTTGCCTGGGGTTCAGCCGCTTGGCGGTCCTGATATACTCCAGGTTCCGGTGGTCAGTGAAAACCGTGAACGGCACAGACGCTCCCTCCAACAGGTGTCTCCACTCCTCAAGAGCCTCTTTCACCGCAAGGAGTTATCGATTGCCGACGTCATAGTTCCGTTCAGCTGGGGTCAACCTGCGAGAAAAGTAGGCACACGGATGAAGAACCTTATCGGTCTCTCCGCTCTGGGATAGCACGGCTCCTATCCCTGAGTCAGAGGCATCCACTTCAACCACAAACTGGCGGCTAGGGTCGGGCTGCACCAGAACTGGTGCAGACGAGAACCGGCGTTTCAACTCCTTGAACACGGCTTCGCACCGATCCGACCAGGTGAAGGAGACTTTTGCAGAGGTCAGGGCTGTCAGGGGGCTAACTACCTGACTGTAGCCCTTAATGAACCTCCTGTAGAAATTTGCAAAGCCGAGGAACTGTTGCAGTTTCCTACGGCTTGTTGGTTGGGGCCAATCTCTCACCACCGCTACCTTGGCCGGATCAGGGGCGACGGAGTTGGAGGAGATGATGAACCCCAGGAAGGACAAAGAGGTGCGGTGAAACTCACACTTCTCGCCCTTCACAAACAGCCGGTTCTCCAACAACCGCTGCAGGACCTGACGTACATGCTGGACATGAGTCTCAGGGTCCGGGGAAAAGATGAGTATGTCATCCAGATATACAAAGACGAATCAGTGCAGGAAGTCCCGCAAGACGTCGTTTACCAATGCTTGGAACGTCACAGGGGCGTTAGTGAGGCCGAACGGCATGACCAGGTACTCAAAATGACCTAATGGGGTGTTAAATGCCGTCTTCCATTCGTCTCCCTTCCGGATCCGAACCAGGTGATATGCATTCCTAAGGTCCAGTTTGGTGAAAATTTGGGCTCCATGCAGGGGCGTGAACACTGAATCCAACAGGGGTAAAGGGTATCGATTACGAACCGTTATGTCGTTCAGCCCCCTGTAATCAATGCATGGACGGAGTCCGCCGTCTTTCTTGCCCACAAAAAAGAAACCTGCACCCATCGGGGAGGTGGAATTCCGGATCAGCCCGGCAGCTAATGAGTCCCGGATGTAGGTCTCCATTGATTCGCGCTCAGGACGTGAGAGATTGTACAGCCTGCTGGACGGGAACTCAACGCCCGGGACCAAATCAATGGCACAATCGTACGGACGGTGCGGGGGAAGGGTGAGCACCAGATCCTTGCTGAAGACGTCAGCAAGATCGTGGTACTCAACCGGCACCGCCGTCAGATTGGGAGGGACTTTAACCTCCTCATTAGCATTTACACCGGGAGGAACCGAGGATTCTAAACAATTCCGGTGGCAGGTTTCGCTCCACTGAGTCACAACCCCAGACGGCCAATCAATCCGGGGATTGTGTTTAATCATCCATGGGAAGCCCAAAATCACGCGGGAGGTAGAAGGAGTTACAAAAAACTCAATCTCCTCCCGGTGATTCCCAGACACTACCAGGGTTACAGGTAGTGTCTTGTGTGTGATAAAAGGGAAAAGAGTGCCATCTAGTGCTCGCACCTTCACTGGCGAAGAAAGTGCCACCAGAGGGAGCCCTACCTCCCTTGCCCATCTGCTATCCAGCAGATTCCCTTCTGACCCCGTGTCCACCAGTGCTGGGGCTTGAAGGGTTAAATCCCCGCTCAGGATTGTAACTGGGAGTCGTGTTGAAAGATGTGTATGACCCACGTGAATGTTTTGACCCCCCCTCAGCCCAGTCTCTAAGGGCGGGCGTTTGTGTTTTGACCATTTGAGGCCGTCTCTCTGCTGATGCTCACTCGAGCCGCAGACAAAGCACTCCCCGCGGACCAGCCTCCTCTGTCTGAATGTGGCCCTGCTCATGTCCCTAGCATCGTCAGCAGGGGGAGCTATAGCCACATGGAGCGCTGTGGCTGTGGAGCGTGGGGAAGACGGCTCCCTTTCGGACCCGGGAGGAAGAGGGACGGCTTGCGCCTGACCACGCCCTTCGCCTTGCTCCCGTCGGCGTTCTTCTAACCGATTGTCCAATCATATAACCAAATCGATAAGCTCAGCCAAATCCCGCGGTTCCTCCTTAGCCACCAGGTGCTCCTTCAGGACCGACGACAGTCTGTTTATGAAGGCGGCGCTGAGCGCAGTCATATTCCAGCCGGATCTTGCAGCCGTGATGCAGAAGTCGACTGCATATTCGGCTGTGCTCTGGCGCCCCTGTCTCATTGACAGCAGCACGGTAGACGCGGTTTCGCCTCTGTTAGGGTGATCAAAAACAGTTCTGAGCTCCCTCACAAACCCAGTATAAGAGGCAAGGAGCCGTGAACTTTGCTCCCAAAGCGCTGTAGCCCAAGCGCGTGCCTTACCTCGAAGCAAATTAATCACGTAAGCCACCTTGCTGGCGTCAGACGCGTACATCACGGGACGCTGTGCAAAGACAATCGAACACTGCATAAGAAAGTCCACGCACGTCTCCACACAACCTCCGTATGGCTCTGGGGGGCTTATGTATGCTTCAGGGGATGGTGGGGGGGTCGTTGAATGACCAGTGGAATGTCTGTATTCGGCACCGGGTCGGCAGGAGGAAGAGCTGCAGCAGCGCCCTGAGCGCGCGCTTCCACCTGCACGGTGAGAGCCTCCATCCTGCGATTAAGGATGATGTTTTGCTCGGTCATCAGGTCCATCCGAGCAGTAAAGGCGGTCAGGATGTGCTGCAACTCACCAATCACACCTCCAGCCGACGCCTGTGCCCCCTGCTCTTCCATTGACTGTCCAACAGATGGTTGACGCCCCTCGGGATCCATGACGTTGGCCGAGATATCCTGTTGGGGAAAGTGTAGTGACACGGACCCACAACAGGGGGCGCAAATGAACGGTCAATAGATGAGCCAAAAGGTAACAATTTAATGTTGTGAATGTGCACAACGATTATACAGACAATCACAGAATCTGATAGCAGTCAATACACAAAGGTGACGTGTGGGCAGGCTCGAGGATAGAAGACGTCTGTCCTTGGAAGAGCCGGAACCACACGATTTCCACCGCCACCGAACCCGGTGAATACTGGAGCCGCCAAGTCCCGAATTCCCAGGTGATCACCGTCCCCGACTGTCGGATCTGGTACTGCTGGCGAGGAGAACAAACAGTGAGATGTGGGTGTGTGCACACCCAGTAACAAAAACAGTCAGAAGGTGGAAAGTCGCCTCCACCTCTAATCACACACTCGTGCAGCTCCTGTTAAATCACTTATCTGGCTGGAGTGTGAAGCGAAGCCGTCGCTGATCACACTTTACGCCAATCCCACAGATAAGGAAACGCCACAGGAATACGGCTGCAAAGAAGTTCAGATTATTACTCAATGTTTAAGTCAGCAGAGACAATTACCTTCACAGGTAGATGATATCTCGGCAGCGAGGTGGAGATGACGTCCGGCTTTTATGGAGTGGATTGATGAAGTGGAAATGGGTGACAGCTGTCATGAGTTGATGAGGGACAGCTGTCAACCCCGGCTGTGTCTGTGGCGGCAGCGCCCTCTCGTGCCTGAAGCCCGCACTTCAGGCAGGGCGCCCTCTGGAGGTGGGCCAGCAGTACCTCCTCTTCTGGCGGCCCACACAACAAAAACCTTATAAGTAAGAAGAAGAATTTTAAATTGTATTCTAGAATTAACAGGAAGCCAATGAAAAGAGGACAATATGGGTGAAATATGCTGTCTCCTTCTAGTCCCTGTCAGTACTCTAGCTGCAGCATTTTGAATTAACTGAAGGCTTTTCAGGGAACTTTTAGAACAACCTGATAATAATGAATTACAATAGTCCAGCCTAGAGGAAATAAATGCATGAATTAGTTTTTCAGCATCACTCAGACAAGACCTTTCTAATTTTAGAGATATTGCGCAAATGCAAAAAAGCAGTCCTACATATTTGCTTAATATGCACATTGAAGGACATATCCTGATCAAAAATGACTCCAAGATTTCTCACAGTATTACTAGAGGTCAGGGTAATGCCATCCAGAGTAAGGATCTGGTTAGACACCATGTTTCTAAGATTTGTGGGGCCAAGTACAATAACTTCAGTTTTATCTGAATTTAAAAGCAGGAAATTAGAGGTCATCCATGTCTTTGTGTCTGTAAGACATTCCTGCAGTTTAGCTAATTGGCGTGTGTCCTCTGGCTTCATGGATAGATAAATCCGATCTGGCAGAAACCGGTAGCCAATGAAGGGATGTCAGAATGGGAGTAATGTGGTCAAACCTTCTACTTTGTGTCAAAAGTCTGGCAGCAGCATTCTGTACCAACTGAAGTCCTCGAATGCTAGACTGCGGCAGGCCAGAGAATAAAGCATTACAATAATCCAATCTAGAAGAGACAAATGCATGAATCAGAGTCTCAGCATCAGCCACAGACAGGATGGGGCGAATCTTCGCTATATTTCTCAGATGAAAGAAAGCAGTCCTCGTAATGTACCTAATGTGGAGGTCAAAGGACAACGTAGGATCAAAACTTACCCTAAGGTTCCTCACTTTGTCAGTATGATGTATAACACATGAACCTAGGCTAAGCGCCAGCTGATCAAATTGATGCTGATGTCTTGCTGGACCAAGAACCATCATTTCAGTCTTATCAGAGTTCAAAAGTAGAAAGTTGCTAGACATCCAACTTCTCACTGCTGCGAGACAGTCCTGTAAAGATTTTATGTGGACAGGATTTCCAGCAGCAATCGGCATATACAACTGAGTATCATCAGCATAACAATGAAAAGCAACCCCGAAACGCCGCAAAATGTTCCCAAGCAGTGCCATATACAGGGAAAAAAGCAGGGGACCCAGAACGGATCCCTGCGGAACCCCGAACTTCATGCCCTTAAAGTCAGAGGTAGTGTCATTGCACAAAACACAGTGAGAACGGCCAGACAGATAAGACATCAGCCACGCAAGAGCAGTTCCAGTAATCCCGAAACAGTTTTCTAGCCTATCAAAGAGGAATATGATGATCAACTGTGTCCGAGGCGAAGGAGGCTAGTAGAGATTGTAGATTTTCTAGGTCAGATGGGTTGCAGGCTTTGTTCCACTTCCTTTCCGCCGCTCTGAGGGTAGTACGTAGGGCGCGGATGGTTTCAGTCAGCCATGGTCGGGGTTGGGAAGATCATGCAGGCTTAGTGGCTAGAGGGCACAGGTTGTCCAGGCAGGAGCTCAGTGTGGAGTTGAGCGACTCAGTAACAGTATTCACATCTAGTGAGGAGAATGTGCTGGGTGGAGGCAAGGCAGAGGCGACCACTGATGCAAAGCGAGTAGGTGACAGTTTGCATAGATTACGTCGGTATGTGACCACAGGAGGAGGGCTGACTGGTAGCTCAGGTAGGCAGATTGTGAAATGAGTGGAAAAAATGGTCTGACACGTGCAATGGTGTGATCTTTATGTCATTTGCTTGACAGTTCTTAGTCAGGATCAGGTTGAGTTGATTTCCATTTTTGTGAGTCGGAGAGCAGCTGGCTAGTTGAATGTCAAATGAGTTCATCAGGGCTTTAAAGTTCAAGGCATATGGCTTGTCTAGGTGTATGTTGAAATCACCGAGGACGAGTAGGGGACAGTCCAGGTCTGGGATGGAGGAGATCAGTGTGTCCAGTTCATCAACAAAGTCACCTAGTGGACCTGGGGGACGGTAGACCACAACTACAGACACCTTGATTGGAGCCGTCACCTTGATGGCATGGTATTCAAAGGAGCTGTAGTTATTGTTGGGTAGCAGAGGAGCGTAGTTCCATTGATTGTGGATTAGGATCCCCGTTCCTCCTCCTCGTTGTATTAGACGCGGGGTTTGTGAGAAGGAGTGGGTAGAGGACAGTGCTGCTGCGGTAGCTGTGTTTTCAGGCTTCAACCAGGTTTCTGTTAATGCCAGCAGGTCTACAGAGGGGCTACTGGCATAAGCTAAGATGAAGTCAGCTTTGTTGACAGCAGATTGGCAGTTCCAGAGTCCAACAGTGAAGGAGTGGTGTTGGGTTGCAGTGGCCGGAGATTGGACACGTTTCTGTGTTGGTAAGTCTGGTAGAAAGACTTGCGTCTTTTGTAGATTACAGGGATTCTCATGATGGAGTTGGCACAGGTACAGAGCTGGATGAATGGACGGCTGGACGAAGGTAAGCCTCAGGCTGCAGAACTGGATGGATGAAAGTAGACCTCAGGCTGCAGGGCTGGATAGATGAAAGAAGGCCTCAGGCTGCAGAACTGGGTGGATAAAGTTAGGCCTCAGACTGCAGAGCTGGGTAGATGGGGTAGGCCTCAGACTGCAGAGCTGAGTGAATGAAATTAGGCCTCGGGCTGCAGAGCTGGGTGGATGGGGGTAGGCCTCAGACTGCAGAACTGAGTGGATGAAGGCTGAAAACCAGCCACACTGCAGCAGCTCCCAAAGTCTTTGAACAGGCAGAGGAGGCTATCTATGGTAGCCCATAGTAGAGGCTAATCCTGGATGCTAACTATCTCCAGCCCATGATGGAGTTGGCACAGGTGCAGAGCTGGATGGATGGATGGACGGCCGGCCGGCCGGCCGGACAGACGGACAGAGGTGAGGCTCAGGCTGCAGGGCTGGGTGGATGGAAATAGGCTTTGGGGTGCAGAGCTGGGTGGATGGAGGTAGGCCCCAGGCCTCAAAGCTGGATGGATGGAGGTAGGCCCCAGGCCTCAAAGCTGGATGGATGGAGGTAGGCCTCAGGCTGCAGAACTGGGTGGATAAAGTTAGGCCTCAGACTGCAGAGCTGGGTAGATGGGGTAGGCCTCAGACTGCAGAGCTGAGTGAATGAAATTAGGCCTCAGACTGCAGAACTGAGTGGATGAAGGCTGAAAACCAGCCACACTGCAGCAGCTCCCAAAGTCTTTGAACAGGCAGAGGAGGCTATCTATGGTAGCCCATAGTAGAGGCTAATCCTGGATGCTAACTACCTCCAGCCCATGATGGAGTTGGCACAGGCCGGCCGGAGGTCAGGCTCAGGCTGCAGGGCTGGGTGGATGGAAATAGGCTTTGTGGTGCAGAGCTGGGTGGATGGAGGTAGGCCCCAGGCCTCAAAGCTGGATGGATGGAGGGAGGCCCCAGGCCTCAAAGCTGGATGGATGGAGGTAGGCCTCAGGCTGCTGTACTGCTGCAGTTCTAGGCTGAAAACTAGCCACAATGCAGCAGCTCCCAAAGTCTTAGAACAGGCAGAGGAGGCTGTCTATGGTAGCCCAAAGTAGAGGCTAATCTTAGATGCTAACTAACTCCAGCCCTATGGAGTAGTCAGACATGCAGAGAGGGATCGCCTCCCAAGACAGACACAAAATTTGTCTAATTCCACAGAGCTTGTTGGAAATCAAGTAATTATAGCTCAGCAATAAAAGCTATTATGCTTAAAAGGGTGAGTGAAACTGTCAAAAGATACTAAAAACCAGTATAACCAGTATATTTTCTCATTAACTGCGTTGTAATTTGGCTGGCAGAGGAACACTGCCCCCTGCTGGAGGTCAACAGTCCAGATGGAGTCCAGGAAGACCAGGACAGTCCTGCTGACTGCTGCCCCGCCTTTATGACTCGCTGGAATCCAGCATAGCTAAAAGTGGCTTAGCACCAGATTAACTCCCACAAACTACTTAAATGTTTTTTTTTTTTTTATGAATTTAGTGGAGAAACCTTTGTCCTTCACTGACCTTGACTTTGCAGATAATGATCTTTGTCCTGAAGGTGATGACCTAAAGCTTTTCATGTCACAGTTCTTCACTGAGGCGGCTTACCAGGCTGAGGACCACCATGACCTTCTGACAGCCATCAGTCATCTCATGGACAACAGCCTCGTCTGTCCACTGGAGGCCAGCAGCAACCAGCGGAGCGGCCCCCTGCAGGAGAAACAGGCCGGCGGGCATCAAGACCAAGGTCGAATAACCTCACGTGGTCATGTTTTATCATCAACTTTAACAATTTCTATATTTCTGTCCAATCAGGCGGCACCAAAACGTCACACACAACAATAATTATTTTATTCCCACAACAATTTAAAAAAGTTGAAGGACTTCACAAATTCAATGTAATAAAAAATTAATATAAAACATGACTTACTGAGAGTCATGGACTGGTACCCTCTAGTGGTGACTTGTTCTTCTGGAAAAGACATGATGAAGTGGATTTTCAATTTTTTTTTAAATTCAATTAAATATTTTATTTGATCTCTCCAAAATCTCTTATGTCTTAAAAACCAAAGTCGCCCCATAAACAACAGCTAACTTAAAACAAGTGTACGCACACAGAAGTCTGATTTCTTTTTCATTTGCTCATAAATGTTTTAAAATCTGTGCATGATCTCATTCTCAACCCAGAACCAGAACCACTGCTAAGTTTGTGTACAATGGTTCATTAATCACAAATAACAGGAAGCTGAAGACAAAATTCTACAAAAAAAAGGATGTGTTTGCCGGCATGACCCACACGTCAAGACAGTACGGTTCTGGAACTCAAGCAGATGTTAAAAAGAATTCCTTAGAGGTCAGAAACAACAACCCAGCACCCGCCACCATGCTGGAACGCGCTGTCCGAAACCACGACCCAGCACCCGTCACCGTGCCGGAACGCGCTGTCCAAAAACCACGACCCAGCACCCATCACTGTGCTGGAATGCGCTGTCCGAAACCACGACCCAGCACCCGTCACTGTGCCGGAACGCGCTGTCCAAAAACCACGACCCAGCACCCGTCACCGTGCCGGAACGCGCTGTCCGAAAACCACGACCCAGCACCCGTCACAGTGCCGGAACGCGCTGTCTGAAAACCACGACCCAGCACCCGTCACCGTGCCCGTCACAAAAAATCCTCTTTGCTGTGTGCTGGTAAAGTGCACATGTATTGATCATTAATGGAACAATGCTCTTTTCTAGACACACTCGTTCCCTCGAAAACCATCGATGAGCCACTACGGCGCTCAGGTCGACTTTTTGGAGGACTTGTTAAAGACATGACACGCCGCTACCCTCAGTACCTCAGCGACATACAAGATGCTCTGAACCCTCAGTGCATGGCTGCTATTATCTTCATTTACTTTGCTGCACTATCTCCTGCCATCACCTTTGGTGGACTTCTTGGTGAGTCAGAACATCAGAATTAACCTGTTTCCCAACAATGTCCTGCAGAACATTTGTTAACCTGTGAGAGGTAATCCACCCCACCCTACAGGGACTCTGGTTCTTCCTGTAATTGTTCCATGCCAGCACATAGGAGACACACACCCACTTCCAAAACCTACAGAGCCACCTGTCATGCACCAGAACCACTTCGCAGGAAGACACCCCAAACTGATGCTTAAGGCTTTCTGGTTGGTACCTTGGGATGAGTGGAGAACATAAGTTCTCCACTCATCCCAAGGGACTCCCTCTATGGTATCCCCCACAGACGTCTCTTTGCATTCACTGTTTAATTATTCATCCACTAATCTACGTGATGGTTTTTACGGCGTCACAGATGACTTCAGACGAGGATCCTTCACCCTGACGTCACTGTCCGTGGTGCTGCTGTGAGCATAGAAGCACGAATGAAAGTAGTGATGATATAACATATTAATAACAAACCATCTTTAAAGTAGCTGATAAAAAGGTTCTTGTGACATCAACAAAGGCCTTCGTAGACTATTTCAGGCCTTCTAGGCTCAGTGAGACTCTTCCCGACAGACTGTTGACACACTCCTGTTGAGATTTCATGACATTTTAGTGAAACTCAAGAGATGGAAAACAAAATCAAGTTTTATATGCACCGCCCTCGCTGCAACAAGATCAGAGTGGGTGGGGCTAACATTAGCATTACAGTCAATTATATTAACTTCAGCACTGATGCAGTTATTCCTTTAAATTGATCTGCGGCGCCGTCAGACACCCTGATTAAAAACTCAGACCAAAATTCAGGCTCAGACTTAGAACTCCACAGTAACAGTCCGAGTCCAGATCAGTGAGCCGTCCGAAACCACGTCCAGTTGTCTGTTTAGGTCTGGGGTTGATCCACAGGCTGTGACTCGGCCTCCTCTGTCAGTGTCTCCTGTGGGCGTGGCTTCATTCAGGCAAATATTCTTCATGCTGCTGCCAGGTTTCAGTAACAGAAAATAGTGAGTTTATTTACAAGTACAGCAGCTGTTTTTCTTTCTTGAACAATGTCATTGAGGTTTCTCGGGGTCACCTGTAACGGCCACGCTGTGCCATGTGACACAGGTGAGAAAACAGAGGGTCTGATTGGCGTGTCAGAGCTGATCATTGCCACGGCAATGCAGGGTGTGGTCTTCAGCGTTCTGGGGGCTCAGCCTCTGCTGGTGATCGGATTCTCTGGACCCCTGCTGGTGTTTGAGGAAGCCTTCTTCTCTGTGAGTCTGAAGACCAAAACGCTTCACAAACACATGCCAACATATAAGCAAACAATAACTCTACTTTTTCAGTGCAACAGTTTAGGTTTTGATCCTAGTTTAGGATACCAGGATCACCACATGGATCATCCCTCTTACAGGGCCAGATGTTAACCAGATAGTTGGTTTGTGCACGAGATGCTGATTTTCTGTCTGTTCTCTGGTGTTTTTGAGCAGTTTTGTAAAGACAGTGGGATTGACTATCTGACGGGACGAGTGTGGATCGGCTTCTGGCTGGTACTCATTGTTCTCCTCACTGTGGCCTTTGAGGGAAGCATCCTGGTCCGCTTCGTCTCTCGCTTTACTCAGGAGATCTTCTCCTTCCTCATCTCCCTCATTTTCATCTACGAAACCTTCTCCAAACTGGTCAAGGTGAGACAAGACTTCAGACACACTATGAGATGGACTTCTTTAGGGAATATTTAGACTTGTATCAACTTCACGGTGACACAACTGGCAAATAATCCTGTTATTATTTCTGAATATTTCAGCTCTTACACAAATCTAAGGAATCAAACTTACGACCCCTACAAAAGAAGTGCCTTGCTTTATTCACTGAGCAACATGAAACCACTCAGCTGAGTCATATTTATGTTGTGCTTTCTTAGATCTTTAAGGCGCATCCTCTCCAAAACCATTACCATGGCAACCACACAGCACCTCTATCTCTGGGAAATTCCACTGCAACATCCACCAGGAGTCCTGGGGAGGTTTCTGGAGAACCCAACACAGCTTTGCTGTCTCTTGTGCTCATGGCAGGAACATATTTGATTGCTGTCTACCTGCGACAATTCAAGAACAGCTCCTTCTTCCCCGGAAAGGTCAGTATCCAGAAAAAGAAGCACAAATTCACAGCCACATGTGGTTCAACATGTGTGAACGGGGACTTACAAACAGGTATCCAGTCTGGGATAAAGAAGAGATTCAGGTCGTCTGATTCTCCTCGGCATTACAAGCTCAATATGAGAGAGCTCTGTGACCTGCTGACTTCTTTTTCACCTTTAGAATACAAAGTAGTCCTGCATTTCCACAAGTGTTGAGAATTTTACATGTTAACAAAATCTTGTTCTGATCTGAAAAGCACAGGAAGTCAGTGAAGTCAAATCAGTATTGTATTATTATTATTAATAATAATAATAATAATAATAATAATGCATTTTATTTGAAGGTATCTTTTTCCACACTCAAGGACACTGTACAGTAAAACACAAAGTCGATTAAAAAGAAACAATAAAATCACTAAAAACAGACAGAGCAACAGGCATCAGGAGGAATAAGATGTGTTTGAGTTGTCATTTGAAAACGGGAAGTGACTCAGTGTGTCTGAGCTGGGATGGTGATGAATCCCAGAGATGGGAGCAGAGCGGCTGAATGCTCGGACAGAGATGGGAGGCGGGTTGAGAATGTCAAGGAGACAGAAGGAGTGGATACTTGAAGCGAGAGCAGCAGGATGCATGTTCTTTATATTTCAAAATGAAATTAAACGGTGTTTCAGAGATGGAGAGAATGAGTTTCACTGTACATGAGAGAAGAAAGTGGTCAGTTATGGTGAGGGTTCACATTCCTGGTTTGAACCCCAGAATCAGTATTTGAACCATTTGGTGTGAACTCGTGGGACACGGAATCAAACAAGAGCACGAACCAAAGTCATTCCTGAACAGATCAGATCAGGTTGGGCAACATGTACTGGTGCTGCGCATTACTCCATAGGTCCAGGATGGCAACCACCCAGACAAAAACTGGTCCATCTCCATCTCAATGAAAGCAACTATCCATTAGCCACAGCTAAGTGAAACATGGGCATGTCCTTGATCTTCTCCAGCTGCTGGGGTCCTGAATACTGAGGCACCATGTCCAGAGAAACACCACATGGACAAAATGTCATTGTTGATGTTTCCTCATGTGGCAAAGTGGACAAGTTGCTCCTAATCGTCAAGACAATTAGAAATCATGAATAAACATGATATGTCGGACTTCTGACACCACCCTGGGAATTTCACCCAGGGAATTCGACAGTTGAATAACTTCAACCTAAGACACAGGTTTGTTGCAATTGAGACAGAGACGTGGTTCCCAAATACAAAAAGAATTTATTAACAATCAAATTTCTAGTTAAGACAATTTTATAAAAAACTAATTTAAAACACCACCGACCATGACCACATGAGGGCGCCCTTGCCTCACACAGCCCGGCAGCACACGCAACTGAGTTTTCCAAATGTCCACACTGAGCGTAAAGCCGCTGCAGCAAACAGGGCACATCCAGCCGTCTCACAGGACGAAATCTTTCAGCAGAGCACCAGAGGAAAGCAGCAGGGTCTCCTTCCACAGCTTGGTCCAAAATCCTACATTTTAAACAGATAAATATAAAACAAATATCTGAAAGAGGAGCTTACTTTGCGCTGTACATACCGACACCACCCCAGAGTGTCAAGAGCACCACAAACTCAGCAGCGGACCGCCAACGACAGCCCTCACAGAGGACTCTGTACAACAAAGCCATTTCCTTAAACACTCACCACTACACCTCAACGAGCCTGCAGCTGTGGCCGGCGCCTACTTGTCTTCAGGGGAACGTGGAAGTGAACACGTCCAAACACCTGCAGTCAGTCTCCAGAAAGAGAAAGAAGAGCACACACACTCCCTCTTTTATACAAACACTCCTCTGCCACAACCAGCTGCACTCAATCCACCAGCTGAACATCATTAAGGTCATCCATCCTGCTACAATCCACCGCCACAAATTATATCGTCGCCCCGACAATGGAATAGACCCCATTCTTTAACCTTAGTCATACCACCTATATTACATAGGGCCAGAAGGACCCACTTGCACCGCAGACCATGGAAGATGATGAATATTAGAATGATGACCCGCAGTAACCCTAGTCATCTGCCGAAGTACAACCTCTTCACTGGGGGGAGACGTACTAGACTCCACTGGCAGAGATGGCACAACAACCACTGGATCTACTGGTGGACTCAACTGCGGGGAAGCAGGTAAACTCACAACCTCCGCCCCCTCCACCTGAGGGGCAACCTGGGTCACCTCTCCCACCCCCTCCACCTGAGGAGCAGGCAGAGTCACCACTTCCCGCACAACTGAAGTAGACGCAGGGTCCTCAGATCCTGACACCAACCACCCGCCATTACGCCACCACCTGTCCTCTAATGGCTCCACCACAGGTGGAGAAAACTCCACAGGGGGCAGAGAATGGGCCACAACCTCATCAGGGGACCCAACCCCTACCATTACCTTCAACAAGGAGCGATGAACCTGCTTGGCTCTGGTTAAATCATCCTTAGGGGCGATTGTATAAACAGTCCCTTCTCCCTGTGGTGCCCTCAGGATATGATACATCACAGAGGACCACTGGTCCTGGATCTTATGAGGGCCCCGTACCCCAAAATCTCGCAACCAGACCAACTGGCCCTCCTTCAGGGGAACATCACGGACACGCTGATCATAATCCTTCTTACGCCGCTCTGCAGCGGCCTTCAGCCGATCCCGGGCTCCATCAAAAGCCATGTGCAAGCGGGTCTGGTGCTCCCGGACCCACTCATGAACAAAACCACCCACAGGCTCCTGAACTTGACCCAACAGAAAATCAACTGGAAGTCTTGGCTCCTGACCAAACATCAACAAAAAAGGAGACTCACCAGTTGCCTGATGCGGCATCGTGTTATAAGCATACAAAACCTAGGGCAAACAAGAACCCCAATGATGCTTTTGAGACACGGACGTGCGTGCGCAACAGATCATGAAGTGTTCTATTAAAATGCTCACACTGAGATTTCTCTATGCCATAAAAGCCACACAACTGCTGGATCAATACACTCTCAAAACTCCGTCCCTGATCAGAATGTATCCGAGCTGGAACCCCAAACCTCGAAAACCACTCCGTAACCAGAACTTGAGCTACTGTAGGAACTCGCTGGTCACGGGTAGGGACTGCCCACGTGTACTTACTAAAGACGTCAGTCATTACCAGAACGTCTTCCACTCCACCATGACTAGGCTATAGAACAGTAAAATCGTTGCTCAGTAGCACCAAGTTTTGCAGATGACAAATGACTCAAAGGATTGTTGTCCTTGTACACAATGCCCTTATGGCCCAGCAAGTACTCCCTGAACATCTCGGACATTGCCCACTTGAGTGCCAAAAATTCCAACTTCATAGAGCTGTAGTTCACCATGTTACGCTCAGTAGGGCGTAACCCACGGCTCGCGTAAGCAATCGGCCTAACTTCACCATCCTGTTCCTGAGACAACACTGCTCCCAGCCCCCCATAGCTAGCATCCACCTCCAAAATAAATGGAAGACTAAAACTGGCATATGCCAGCACAGGTGCAGAGGTAAGCTTAGCTTTTAAAGTCTCAAAGCTGCGGCCACATTCCTCTGTCCGATAACCTGAAACTGGCTGATTTACCAGACTGGGCTTCACCCCAGCCAACTCTGCTACCAACTTGTGTAGGGGTGCTGCCAACCTTGCAAAACCACCTACAAACCAGCGGTAGTAGCTGGCAAAGCCCAGAAAAGAGCACAGTTCTGAGAGTGTGACCGGAGGTGGCCAATGAGCAACCACCTCCACCTTGCTAGGGTCAGTAGCAACACCCTTATCAGAGATGACATGCCCCAGGTAACGCACTTCCTGCTGGAAAAATGCACACTTTGAGTTTCACCTTTAACCCCTCATGCTGCAAACACTCCAGCACCACCCTCAACCTATCCAGATGTTGCTCAACAGTAGAGGAAAAAACCACAATGTCATCCAAATACAACAATAAGGACAGACACTGCTGATCACCAAAAATCCTCTGCATCAATCTCTGAAAACTACCAGGAGCGTTGCAAAGCCCAAAGGGCATCCGGTTCCACTCAAACAAACCAAAAGGCGTGCAGAAGGCCGTCTTATGACGATCAGGCTTTGCCACAGGAACCTGATTATACCCACTCGCCAGATCCATGGTAGAAAACCAATGAGCCCCAGTGAGGGCAACCAAGGACTCATCAATCCGAGGCAAAGGGAAGGCGCCCTTCCTAGTTTTTCCATTCAAGAGCCTGTAATCAACACACATACGCAAACTGCCATCCTTTTTCTTAACCAGCACAATAGGAGAGGCATAAGGACTGCTACTCTCCCTAATAACTTGTGTTCCAAGCAGCTGATTGATGTGATTTTTGACAACCTTATACTCAGAGGGCGGAATTCTGTGATACCGCTGTCGCACTGGAATATCATCCAGAAGCGGAATCTCATGTGATATTAGGTCAGTACAACCCAGATCCCCATCTTGGGCTGAAAAGACAGAACTAAACTGACCCAACAATGCTCTCACCTTACCTTGTACTTCCAGAGTCAAGTGACCCAATTCCAGGGCTGCAATCTGATCCTGCACTGATGGAGAAATGGACTGCGAGGCCACTACCGCCTCCACCGGGGGCACCTCGGCAACCCCCGCAGGCAGACTCACAACCCGAACGTCCTCTAAAGTGCCAATCATAGCCCGGGGACGTAACCACACATCCACTGATCCCACATTCATCACCGGAATGTAGGCTATACCCCGCTCCACCTGCACCAATGCAGGAGATGTCAACAATCCAGCAGGCAAGCCAGACTCCACAGGCTCAAACAGAGCCGCCCCACCAGAATACCGCTCAGAGCATGTCGCCCTAACAAACTTCATTACACCGCCCGGGATCTGACAAGCCTCTCCCCCTTCCCTACTCCTTGATCCACAATACCACTAGCCTTGTGGCACTTCTGAAATGCCTGTGTGACATACTCAGGAGCCTCCGCCACTGCTGGCAAATCAAACAGGGAAACCCCATACTGCCCAAAAAGTTCCCCATAACACCTGCGGATGACATTCATCCCCAGGACCCCAGAAGCCTGTGAAGACACACCGGGCACATCTTTAACCACCAAAATGCCACATGCTGGCAACAGCTTACCACAAAGCTCCACATCCAACTCCAAATAGCCCAGGTAAGGGATGGCTAAGCCATTAGCCACTTTAAGCTGTAGCCAATTACATGATTTCAGCCACCCCAAACCCCCTGGCTCAAACTGCTGATGAAAAAGAGACTCTGGAATAGTTGACACCATAGATCCTGTATCTATCAGACAAGGGATCCCAACTCCCCCCATACTCACCATTAAATGAGGACATGGTGACACAAGCTTGGACACTACCTTGTCACACGTCCTACCCAAACCTGAGCCAGTAACTTGCCCCCCCCCCCCCCCCCCCCCCCCGAACTGTGGCTCCGCAGCTCGGCGGGCACTAGTTTCCTGACCTCTGAGCGGCAGAAGATGGTTTGTTCAATGAAGAGGCCGACAAAAAGGATGGACTGCGGGCCACCACCCAAACTCCATCACACTCCCTGGCAAAGTGACCTGGTTTCTGGCAGCACCTACAAATTATAGACCCCCGGGGAACTGATTGACGAAAACGCCCAGAATCCTGCAAATGGGAAATACTCTGAGTCAACTGCTCCTGTTGCCGCTGGAGCATCTCCCTTACTTCCTGTAGTTCTGAGGCCTGAAAAGGACCAGCCTCCACCTGGCCACTGCCCTGAACCCCGCACTGAGTACCCACAACAGACTGGATGGAAAAATCACTACCCTTCGTACCTCCAGGTGAACCCTCTTGTTCCCATCTAATTGCCTCACCCCTAACATCCAGCAAGGTAGCGGTCGGCTGCCGGCGCACAAACTGCTTCAACTCGCGCTGAAGTGACCCATCAAACACACACTCAACAAACTGATCACATAACAAAATCTCTGCATTTGGGACACCATTAGGTGCACGCTGCTTAACAGATGTCATCAGACTCATTAATGCCAATGAAAAGCCTAAGAGTCTCTCCCTCACGCTGTCTGCGGGGAAAAAAGGCCTCTTGAAGTGCCACATAAGATTCTGTATCCCCATACAGCTCCTGCAACACTCCAATGATCTTTAATGGGTCTGAACGCTCTTCACTGGAACGATGCTTTATTTCCTCACATGCTTCCCCCTCCAGATGGTCAAAATAAAAAAAAAGTGCCTGGTCAGCTTCAGAGACATGACAGGCTCTCACACAAGCTTACATCTCCTCCAACCATTCAGCCAACCCCATACCTGTCTTACCATTAAACATGGGACATTTTCTATCTCGGGGTAAAAAAATAAACTTCTCCATTACTGGAGCATTACCACTAGAGGACACTTTAGATGAGGGCTCTATACTCGGGGCAGGCGCTGCCTCAGCCTGTTCCTGCTTCAACCTCTCATTCTCCATCCTAAGCTGAGTGTTGGGAAAGTGTAGTGACACGGACCCACAACAGGGGGCGTAAATGAACGGACAATAGAGGGAGTTAAATTAGAACACTTTACTGTTGTGAATGTCACAACCACACACAGCAGATTATAGAATAGATACAAGTCAATGAATGAAGGTGTCGTGTGGGCAGGCTCGATGATAGGAGATGCCCGTCTGGAGACGAACCGGAACCA
The DNA here is from genome assembly GCF_902500255.1 of Thalassophryne amazonica. Taxonomy (NCBI): domain Eukaryota; kingdom Metazoa; phylum Chordata; class Actinopteri; order Batrachoidiformes; family Batrachoididae; genus Thalassophryne; species Thalassophryne amazonica. The sequence goes on from NC_047114.1 coordinate 101,944,421, forward strand.
CACGATTTCCACCGCCACCGAACCCGAAGGATACTGGAGCCGCCAAGTCCCGAAGTCCCCAGGTGGCCACCGTCTCAGCGTGTCGGATCTGGTACTGCTGGCGGAGAACAAAGACAGTCAAGTGTGGGTGTGTATACACCCTGTAACAATAACGGTGGGAATTCCACCTCCACCTCTAACACACACTCGTGCAGCGTCTGTTTAACCACTTATCTGACGAGAAGTAGGACGAAACAGTCGCGACCCACGCCGGTCCTCTGGGTAGACAGCTGCAACACAATAGCTCTTGGAGTCAATCAATACAGGCAGAGAAAGTTACCTCTCAAAGAAGTCGATATCTCGGCGACGTGGTGGAGGTGTCATCCTGCTTTTATCCAGGGTGAGATGCAGATGATCGGTGACAGCTGTCATAGTTGATGAGTGACAGCTGTCACCTCGGCTGTTCCTGTAAGGCGGCAGCACCCTCTCGTGCCTGAAGCCCGCACTTCAGGCAGGGCGCCCTCTGGTGGTGGGCCAGCGGTACCTCCTCTTCTGGCGGCCCACACAACAGGACCCCCCTGTTGGGTATTTTCTCCTCCAAACATTCTTAAAACTTTTAACAAGACAAACAGAGTCAAAAAACACCAGTGAGACAGAAAGTCAAATTTATCTCGCGAGGAGTGCAAACAGTCCGTACACGTGGTACCACTGAAAGCACTAAGGACTGCTGCGCCTGCTCACTCTTTTTATTAGAAAAACCTACCCACAGCGTGAAACTTGTCCTAAGGGGGGGGGGGGGGGGGGGGGGGGGGGGGGGGGGGGAGAGCGCGAGACAAGTTTCTTCCCGTAAAACAAACACATACGTCAATAAGTGCAGCTGCGTGGAAAAACAGTTCCTTTGTTTAATCATATCTTTGAAGGTCAGCACATCTCGTTCTTGCAGGCTCCTCTGTTTGCACTTATCATCTGTTCTGCAAAAGCTTGGAGTGTCCTGTTTAAAACAGTAAGCATTTGTACAGCATAAGGTCAAAATAACCTCCAGTTCTTTTACTCCCAGTTCAGACTGACCCCAGCATGCTAAAACAAAGTTGAATAACAAATACATTCTCAGGGTTACTTTTAAGACAGGTGCATAACAGCACAATAACGTTTTCATAAGAAAGAAGACAAAGGTACAAATGTTTAACAGTGATAACATATATATATATATATATAAAATCCTTAATATTTCCCACCTGTTTATCGCCTGTTAAACATATAGTAGTAGTTATCACCTAGCTTAGCACTTCTTTCTTGAGATTTTCACTAAGAGGTTCATCATGGTACGTAAAGCATCTATTTCAGTGTTTTGAGCTGCTACTATTTTTTCAGTTACATTCATGAACAGACCCAATCGATAATTCAGTGTTTCAATCATTAATTAATTTTTTTTTTGTTTCCCACTCCTATCCAGGGGAACAATGAATGTGCTATTTTATCTCCTACAGACCACAATTTTTGGTCCTTTGGTACATCCGAGCCCCACATGTGATCATGTGGTAACACATCTGGGTATATCAATCTCCTCCGTCTGGTGCTGCCATTCTTCTCTGTGGAGGTCCTTGGCACTACCACATATGTATGGTCAGTCACCTGGGTAGGTGCACACACACCACCCCAATTTGGTGGGAGACTCATGTACAGTCTGGAACCACAAAGCCAATAGATGTCATCATACACCGGAGTACCATTTACAGGTGGTAGCAAAAACTTACTAACATAAGCACATGATTCATCCGTTCCCCATGGACAGGAGCCTGTATAATTACATCCCCGTCCAATGTGATGAAGATAAGTACCATCCACATATTATGTTTTGGTTAGGCTTAAATTATTTGATAAAACATACGTTTGGGTACACAGACGTTTCTTAATTTTACCTACAGTTTTATTCCCTGTCCCGTAAAAGCAAATTGGGAATGGCCGTTGTGATGACAATTTAACGTGATGATATTTTTGCGTTTCCCTTCAGTCTAGTCAATGGAGCAGCACTTGGGCACGCTTGTACGTCCTCTGTTGAAATCCCTATCATATAAGTGGTTGCACTGAGGCAAGTGGTGTTAGAACTGCCCCCGAAATACAGTTTGATTATGCATCCGTATGATAAGACATTCTGTCACCCTAGCAGGGTACGGTTTAGCCGTCAGAGCTGGGTGTGTTGAGGATATAGGTATTTGCGAACAAACATAACAATTAGTAACGTAATTCCATAGCCAATAAATGAACATCTCTGTACCACAAATTAGTATGGTATATATGAGGGTGTCCATCTGTCTCATTCACATTATGAATAAACCTCTTCTGACGTTGCTTGCGTTGTTCTCTGGCTCGGTCCACAGTGAGCTGCAATTCTTGGGTCAACCACCAGGCCAGGAATCCGAGGAGCACGAAACACACTAAGATCACAACGCAACCGGCTGCCCTACCAACAGTCCGGCAGCGGCGGCGCTGAGCACGTCGCTCCGGGGTCTGCTGTAGTTCAGTCATGATTGCTAGGATACAGTGTTGTTAACCACCTCACCTAATAGTGCAAGGATCTCCCTGCTTCACTGGCATTGAGACAATCTATTGCTAATTAAATAGACTCCCTTTGTAGCCAGACTTCCCCTTACACTGTGGAGGCAGCCAACACACGCTGTATCTTACAGTGATGTATCCACGTTGATCTCTCCGCTATCTTTACTGCAGTTGGTGTTGTTAACAGCACTTGGTATGGACCTTCCCAACGAGGACTGGACCAGTTCTTCCTCTTAATCACTCTGATGAACACCCAGTCTCCTGGCTAGACTACTGGAAGGCCGTCCTGTGGAAGATCAAAATTATTCGGCAGTAAATGTGTTTAAGTTATCTCTTTCTGTGTTAATATCTTTTTCATAAAATTTGCTAATGTTTGTTCCTCATCTGCTGTTTTAGTATCCATGTCAAAATTGGTAGACGATATGGTCATCCATAAAGTATCTCAAATGGTGTTAACCCTGATGGTGTTGGTGTTATTCTCATATACAATTTTACTAGGTCCAAACATTCAATCCAGGTTCGTTTTGTCTCTTCTATACATTTCCTTAATCTTATTTTTATTGTGCCCTTTGTCCTTTCCACTAATCCTGCACTGTGTGGATGATAAGCACAATGATTTTTTAGATTAATCTGTAGCGCTTCTCCTACGTATTGCACTATTGTATTAACAAAATGCGCTCCATTATCTGAATAGACTGTTTCTGGTATTCCAAATCGTGGAATGATGTCTTTGCACAATGCTTTAGCCACTGTAAGTGCATCTGCATGTTTTGTGGGGAACAATTCTACCCATTTTGAGAACGCATCAATTATGACTAAACAAAATTCTTTTCCTTCATGTTTACTCAGCTGTATATAATCCATATACTTGAAAGGGATATTGTGGTGTTGGAAATTTGCCTCTTTGGGGTCTCAAATTGCCTTGTGAGTTGTGTTTTGCACATGTCATGCATGCTCTACAATGCTGTTTTGCATATGCATCAAACCCATAAAGACAAAAAATAGATTGTAATTGCGATATCATACCCCCTGATGAGACATGCGTCACGCCATGGCTCATGATAGCTGCCCATTTAAACATATTTTTTGGCAATATGGGTTTCTTTTGTGGTCATAAGTACAAATCATTTGCATATGTAGTTCCTTTATTTAACCACATTTGTTTTTCTTTTTCAGTTGCCTGCTGTTGCATGTCAGCAAGCAGTGTATGACCTAAATGCAAATCCGGAGGGGTTTCCTGTACAACAAAAATAGAAGAAGCTGCTGCTGCCGCCTTCGCAGCTCTGTCAGCAAAATCATTTCCTTGTGAAACTATATCAGAGCCTTTGGTGTGAGCCGCACATTTGCATATAGCAATTTGTTTAGGCAATTTCACAGCTTTCAGTAGTGCAGTTAGGAGTGTGGCATGAGTCACTGGCTTTCCAGATGATGTCACCATTCCACGCTCTTCCCACAGTTTTGCAAACACATGCACTGTGCTGAAAGCGTACTGGCTGTCTGTATAAATTGTTACAGCCGTACCTTTAAACAGATAGCAAGCTGCAGTTAAAGCAACCAATTCAGCTGCTTGTGCTGAAAATAACGATGGTAATGAAGCAGAATCCAATACTTCTGAATTTGTGACAACAGCATATCCAGATTGTGTTTGTCTATAATCATTTTTATTGGACGAACCATCCACATACACAATTGTACTGTTTGGGATGGGTGTGTCCTGGAGGTCTGGGCGTGCTTTCATACAGGCTGTTGCTACATCAAGACAATTATGCGGCTCGCCATCCTCAGGTAAAGGTATCAATGTGGATGGATTCAATGTTGTACAGCGCTCTACCGTAAGGTGTGGTTGTGATAATAGCAAGGACATGCATGAAAGATGTCTTGCTGGGGACAAAAGCTCATGTTTGTCTGCAACAGGAGTGCAGAAACTGCATGTGGAACTTTCAATGTCAGCTGATGGAATAGAACAATATTACTGCTACTTTGAACAGCCATAGAGGCTGCAATTACAGCTCGCACGCAGTGAGGCAATGCACTTGCTACTGTATCCAATTTGGAAGAATAGTAAGCCACTGGTCGTAATTTTGTACCATGTGACTGTACTAAGACACTTGTCATGAAATTATTTTTACAATCCACCGTTTGAGTAAATGGTTTACTATAATCTGGTAGTGTTAAAACTGTAGATGACACTAACGTTTGTTTTATTTTTACAAAAGCTTCCTCAGCTTCTTTGTTCCATTCCAACACGGTTGACATTGAAATATCATCTTTGTACATCAAATCAGAAAGTGGACTAGTCAATTCTGCATAGCAGGGAATCCATGCCCTGCAGTAATTAGTCAGTCCAAGAAATGACATCATCTGTCTTTTAGTTTGTGGTTTCGGAGCATATAAAATCGCTTCCTTCCTGTCAGACAGGATAGTACGCCCTGTGGCTGATAATTCATGTCCTAAATATTTTACTTTATCCCTACACAACTGAACTTTGTTTTTACTCACTTTGTGGCCATTATCAAATAAGAAACATAATAATGCTACTGTGTCAGTTATGCAGTTTTCTCGTGTGTCAGAGGCAATCAAAATGTCATCAACATACACTAATAGTTGGCTATCTGCCGGTGGAACGAAATTGGCTAAACATGCTGACATGACTTGAGAATAAATAGTTGGACTTTCTGCGTAACCCTGCGGTAATCTGGTGAATGTATATCGTTGTCCTTTAAAGGTAAAAGCAAACCAGAATTGACTATCTGGATGTACTGGCACAGAGAAAAAATGCATTACTTATGTCAATTACTGAGAAACTATTAGAATTTGGTCTCAGCGAATTTAACAAGGTGTGTGGATCTGGAACACATGGTGCTCTTTTAATTACAGCAGTATTTACTGCCTGCAGATCTTGAATCATTCTCCATCCCACTGAGGGCGGAGCCTTTTTTACAGGAAATATGGGTGTGTTACATGGTGAATCTGGGCATGGCACTATTACTCCTGCTGTTAATAAATCCTCTATTACTGGCCTAATTCCTTCAATTGCATCAGGTTTCAATGGATACTGTCTTACACATGGTCTGTATTCTGTTTTTGGTCTTATAACTACAGGTTGTGCATTTTTAATCAGTCCTACGTCTGAAGGACCTGTTGTCCACAATCCTGATGGTACTGAAGAAAGAAGATCATCTTCTTCAGTACTCAACTGAAACACTCAGGATTGTGAAGTGGACACATCAATATGTGTTCCAGCTGTCAGCACTAATGAGACATTAACTGGCACTTTATACAATTTAGTTGATGGACTGAACTCCGTTCGTGGTCCAACTCTGCTCCAATCAGTGGCTGACAAAGCTGTTATGACTGTCAGTCCCAATTCTTGCCATTCTGTCAAATATGGTTTACAAAGTGACACATGTAATGGCATACCTGTGAATCTCAATTTTAAAACATCTTCAGTGGCACCTGTCACTGTTATGACAGCTGTTGAGTTGCCATCATGAATCAAATCGGTCATTGTCAGCTTCACAGGTGAAATGTTTTTCAATTTGTTTTTCATACACTGGTGTTCCTGGCACTATGCCACTGTGGACCTTAAATACACTCTCAATTCTGCATCTAAACTCTGTCCATGGCTCTCCTTTCTGAGCTGTCCTGGTAATTTCAGTATAATTTATTTTTGGTCCTACTGCTAAGTCATAATGCTGTGGTTCGTCCTCTACCTGAGGATATAATGATTTTCCAGACGGTCCTGCCGCCTGTTTCTGAGGTTCTTGTGGTTCTTGTTGGACTATTACATTTTTCTCTGCTTTCCCTACTCCTTTCTCTTTCCTCATTTTTTCTAGTCTCCTTTTCTCTGCTTCCTCCTCCCAAAACGCCACTAAATCACCCCCTACTTGCTGTTTTTTTTTTTTTTTTTTCTTTTCTCATCACCTTTATGTTCTTTTTCTAACTTTTCCTTCAACTTCTGAATACTAGTCAGGTTCAGTCGTCCGTCAAAGTCATGTTTATTAATCCAGGTCTCCAATTTCTTAGTTGCTCTTGGATTTTTTGCTTCCATAAATTTCCAGTCGTCAGTTGATAAATTTCCCTTATTTTTAGACGTCTTACCCCCCATTTTTATTATCCCTTGTTATAATTTGGACTTCAGACGGGGGCACACCTAGGGTGTTCTAAATCTGAAGTTTTCACTTTCTTTGGACGTGACAATTAATTTGCCGTCGTGTGGTTGATTCCTTTCACCTCCCCGTAGGAAGCGGAATCACTTGCCTCTGCTTCCACACACGGTTGTCACTAACGTTGTCCAAAGTATTACACTTTCACACTTTTATTCCCAAAACCGGTATTACTTCGTATTTAAAACAGAGGAGTCCGTACCCTCCTTCCGGAATTTAACTACGTGCGCTCCTCGCAACCGAAGAGGAGTCCGCCCTCCTCGCGGAGTTTAACTGCTTTACATTAACAGACGATTCCACGCCATCGCTTACGGAGTTTAACTGTTTATGTGATCACACTTTTATTCCCTACCGGTACGCGTATATAAACAGAGGAGTCCGCACCCTCCTTCGGAATTTAACTATGTGCGTTCCTCGCCATCGTAGAGGAGTCCGACCTCCTTACAGAGTTTAACTGTGTTTCATTAACAGACGATTCTGTATCATCGCTTGCGGAATTTAACTGTTTATGTGATCTGATCACCACTCACTCAGTACTGTTACAAAGAAATTTTACTCACTGACTCGACTTCCTGTCTGTCTTCTTCGGGAAAATCTCATTAACCAGACGATGCCAACGGCGGTCGACAATTGCAGACACGATCAATCGATCGGACCTTGGCCAAGGATTTACGTCTGGACTTGGCGACCCCCGCCGGACACCTCCGGTATTGTTGAGCTCCCGGACTGAGCCCCCAGTCAATGTTGGGTATTTTCTCCTCCAAACATTCTTAAAACTTTTAACAAGACAAACAGAGTCAAAAAACACCAGTGAGACAGAAAGTCAAATTTATCTCGCGAGGAGTGCAAACAGTCCGTACACGTGGTACCACTGAAAGCACTAAGGACTGCTGCGCCTGCTCACTCTTTTTATTAGAAAAACCTACCCACAGCGTGAAACTTGTCCTAAGGGGGGGGGGGGGAGAGCGCGAGACAAGTTTCTTCCCGTAAAACAAACACATACGTCAATAAGTGCAGCTGCGTGGAAAAACAGTTCCTTTGTTTAATCATATCTTTGAAGGTCAGCACATCTCGTTCTTGCAGGCTCCTCTGTTTGCACTTATCATCTGTTCTGCAAAAGCTTGGAGTGTCCTGTTTAAAACAGTAAGCATTTGTACAGCATAAGGTCAAAATAACCTCCAGTTCTTTTACTCCCAGTTCAGACTGACCCCAGCATGCTAAAACAAAGTTGAATAACAAATACATTCTCAGGGTTACTTTTAAGACAGGTGCATAACAGCACAATAACGTTTTCATAAGAAAGAAGACAAAGGTACAAATGTTTAACAGTGATAACATATATATATATATATAAAATCCTTAACACCCCCCCTCAACGGGCACCTCCTGGCGCCCGACCAGGCTTGTCCGGGTGGCGTCGGTAAAAATCGACCAGAAGGGCCGGGTCCAGGATGAAGCTCCTCTTCACCCAGGAGCGTTCTTCGGGTCCATACCCCTCCCAGTCCACCAAATATTGGAAGCCCCGGCCCATTCGACGGACATCCAAGAGCCGGCGTACTGTCCAAGCTGGCTCCCCGTCGATGATACGGGCAGGAGGCGGCGCCGGACCGGGTGCACAGAGGGGTGAGGTGTGATGTGGTTTCAACCGGGAGACATGAAAGACTGGATGGATCCGCAGTGAGGCCGGGAGTTGGAGCCTCACTGCGGTGGGACTGAGAACCTTGAGGATTCGGAATGGCCCTATATAGCGGTCTTTTAATTTTGGGGAAGCCACCTGGAGCGGTATGTCCCTCGTAGATAGCCATACCTCCTGCCCGGGCTGATATGCGGGGGCCGGGGACCGTCGACGGTCTGCATGGGCCTTTGCCCTCGTCCGGGCCCTCAACAAGGCCGAACGGGCGGTGCGCCACACCCGACGGCATCTCCGCAGGTGGGCCTGGACCGAGGGCACACCGACCTCTCCCTCCACCACAGGAAACAAAGGGGGTTGGCACCCCAGACACACCTCGAACGGGGAGAGGCCGGTGGCTGTTATGCGCGTACTCGATCCAGGCCAGGTGTTCACTCCAAGCCGTCAGGTGTGCGGATGTCGTACATCGCAGGGCCTGCTCCAGCTCTTGATTGGCCCGTTCAGCCTGTCCGTTAGTCTGAGGGTGATACCCAGAAGAGAGGCTCACGGTGGCCCCCAGTTCCCGGCAGAAACTTCTCCACACCTGCGAGGAGAACTGGGGACCGCGATCCGAGACGATGTCTGTTGGTATCCCATGCAGACGGACAACATGGTGGACCAGGAGATCCGCTGTCTCCTGGGCCGATGGGAGCTTCGGGAGGGCCACGAAGTGGGCCGCCTTGGAGAACCGGTCCACTATCGTGAGGATGGTGGTGTGCCCCCGGGACGGCGGGAGGCCCGTGACGAAATCCAGACCAATGTGGGACCAGGGGCGATGAGGCACAGGAAGCGGCTGAAGGAGTCCCTGTGCCTTCTGGTGGTACGCCTTGCCCCTGGCGCAGGTGGTGCAGGCCTGGATATAAGCCCGGACATCAGCCTCCAGAGACGGCCACCAGAAGCGCTGCCGGACCACTGCCACGGTCCTACGCACCCCTGGGTGCCAGAGGAGCTTGGACCCGTGACAGAAGTCCAGGACGGCAGCCCTGGCTTCTGGTGGGATGTATAGTCTATTTTTCGGCCCTGTTCCGGGATCCGGGCTCCGTGCCAGGGCCTCCCTGACGGTCTTCTCCACGTCCCAGGTAAGGGTAGCCACGATAGTGGACTCCGGTACGATGGGTTCCGGTGGATCCGACAGCTCGGTCTTGACTTCATGTTCATGCACCCGGGACAGGGCATCCGACATCTGGTTTTTGGTCCCGGGGCGGTAAGTGATCCGGAAGTCAAAACGGCCGAAGAACAGTGACCAGCGGGCTTGCCTGGGGTTCAGTCGTTTGGCGGTCCTGATATACTCCAGGTTCCGGTGGTCAGTAAAAACCGTGAAAGGCACTGACGCCCCCTTCCAGCAGGTGTCTCCACTCCTCAAGAGCCTCTTTCACCGCAAGGAGCTCTCGATTGCCCATGTCATAGTTCCGCTCTGCTGGGGTCAACCTGCGGGAGAAATAGGCACACGGGTGAAGAACCTTATCGGTCTCTCCACTCTGGGATAGCACGGCTCCTATCCCTGAGTCAGAGGCGTCCACTTCAACCACAAACTGGCGACTGGGATCGGGCTGCACCAAGACGGGTGTAGTCGAGAAGCGCTGTTTCAACTCCCTGAACGCGGCATCGCACCGATCCGACCAGGTGAAGGGAACTTTTGGTGAGGTCAGGGCTGTCAGGGGGCTAACTACCTGACTATACCACTTAATGAACCTCCTGTAAAAATTTGCGAAGCCGAGGAACTGTTGCAGCTTCCTACGGCTCGTAGGTTGGGGCCAGTCTCTCACCGCTGCGACCTTGGCCGGATCCGGGGCAACGGAGTTGGAGGAGATGATAAACCCCAGGAAGGACAAAGAGGTGCGGTGAAACTCACACTTCTCGCCCTTCACAAACAGCCGGTTCTCTAACAACCGCTGCAGGACCTGACGTACATGCCGTACATGAGTCTCAGGGTCCGGAGAAAAAATGAGTATATCGTCCAGATACACGAAGACGAATCGGTGCAGGAAGTCCCGCAAGACGTCATTTACCAAAGCTTGGAACGTCGCGGGGGCATTAGTGACGCCGAACGGCATGACCAGGTACTCAAAATGACCTAACGGGGTGTTGAATGCCGTCTTCCATTCGTCTCCCTTCCGGACCTGAACTAGGTGATATGAAGATCCAGCTTTGTGAATATTTTGGCTCCATGCAGGGGGGTGAACACCGAATCCAACAAAGGCAACGGGTATCGGTTGCGAACCGTGATCTCGTTCAGCCCCCGGTAATCAATGCATGGACGAAGACCGCCATCTTTCTTGCCCACAAAAAAGAAACCTGCTCCCATCGGGGAGGTGGAGTTCCGGATCAGCCCGGCAGCTAAGGAGTCCCGGATGTAGGTCTCCATCGATTCGCGCTCAGGTCGTGAGAGGTTGTACAGCCTGCTGGACGGGAACTCCACGCCTGGAATCAAATCGATGGCGCAATTGTACGGACGGTGCGGGGGAAGGGTGAGTGCCCGATCCTTGCTGAAAACGTCAGCAAGATCGTGGTACTCAACCGGCACTGCCGACAGATTGGGAGGGACTTTGACCTGCTCCTTAGCCTGGGAACCGGGGGGACCGAGAATCCTAAGCACACCCGATGGCAGGTCTCGCTCCACTGTACCACCACCCCGGACGGCCAATCAATCCGGGGATTGTGTTTTAGCATCCATGGGAAGCCCAAAATCACGTGGGAGGTAGAAGGAGTCACAAAAAACTCGATCTCCTCCCGATGATTCCCAGACACCACCAGAGTTACAGGTGGTGTCTTGTGCATGATTAAAGGGAGAAGGGTGCCATCTAGTGTCCGCACCTGCAATGGTGAAGGAAGCGCCACCAGAGGGAGCCCTACCTCCCTTGCCCATCTGCTGTCTAGCAGATTCCCTTCGGACCCCGTGTCCACCAGTGCTGGGGCTTGAAGGGTTAAATCCCCGCTCAGGATTGTGACTGGGAGTCGTGTGGCGATATGTGTGTGTCCCACGTGAATGTTATGACCCCCCCTTAGCCCAGTCTCTAAGGGCGGGTGTTGTCGTTTTGGCCGTTTGGGGCAGTTTTTCTGCATGTGCTCTTTTGAGCTGCAGAGAAAACACTCCCCGTGGACCAGCCTCCTCATTCTGTCAGCTGTTCTCATTTTGGCCCTGTGCGTTTCCCTAGCAAAGTCAGCAGGGGGAGCTGTTGCCCCACGGAGCGCTGTGGCTGTGGAGCGTGGGGAGGGCGGAACCTTTTTGAACCCGGAAGGGAGAGGGACGGCGCGTGCCCGGCCACGTCCTTCGCCTCGCTCCCGACGGCGTTCCTCCAACCGATTGTCTAACCGTATAACGAGATCGATAAGCCCATCTAAATCCCGCGGTTCTTCCTTAGCTACCAGGTGCTCCTTTAGGACCGACGACAGTCCGTTTACGAAGGTGGCGCGGAGCGCAACGTTATTCCAGCCGGACCTCGCAGCCGCGATGCGGAAGTCGACTGCATATTCGGCTGCGCGCCGGCGCCCCTGTCGCATTGACAGCAGCACTGTTGAAGCGGTCTCTCCTCTGTTAGGGTGATCAAACACTGTTCTGAACTCCCTCACAAACCCAGTATACGTATGAAGGAGCCGTGAATTTTGCTCCCAAAGCGCCGTAGCCTAAGCGCGTGCCTCTCCTCGAAGCAGATTAATTACATAAGCTACTTTACTAGCATCAGACGCGTACATGATGGGACGTTGTGCAAAGACGAGCGAACACTGCATGAGAAAGTCCGCGCACGTCTCCACACAACCTCCATACGGCTCTGGGGGGCTTATGTATGCTTCAGGGGATGGTGGGAGGGGTTGTTGAACGACCACTGGAACATTCATATCTTGCACAGGGTCGGCAGGAGGAGGAGCTGCACCAGCGCCCTGAGCGCTCGCTGCCACCTGTGCGGAGAGAGCCTCCACCCTGCGGTTCAGGAGGATGTTTTGCTCGGTCATCTGATCCAACCGAGCCGTAAAGGCAGTGAGGATGTGCAGCAACTCACCAATCACGCCTCCTGCAGACGCCTGTGCACCCTGCTCTCCCATTGGTCGTTCAATTGCTGGGTGACGCCCCTCGGAGTCCATGACGCTGGCCGAGATATCCTGTTGGGAAAGTGTAGTGACACGGACCCACAACAGGGGGCGTAAATGAACGGACAATAGAGGGAGTTAAATTAGAACACTTTACTGTTGTGAATGTCACAACCGCACACAGCAGATTATAGAATAGATACAAGTCAATGAATGAAGGTGTCGTGTGGGCAGGCTCGACGATAGGAGACGCCCGTCTGGAGACGAACCAGAACCACACGATTTCCACCGCCACCGAACCCGAAGGATACTGGAGCCGCCAAGTCCCGAAGTCCCCAGGTGGCCACCGTCTCAGCGTGTCGGATCTGGTACTGCTGGCGGAGAACAAAGACAGTCAAGTGTGGGTGTGTATACACCCCGTAACAATAACGGTGGGAATTCCACCTCCACCTCTAACACACACTTGTGCAGCGTCTGTTTAACCACTTATCTGACGGGAAGTAGGACGAAACAGTCGCGACCCACGCCGGTCCTCTGGTTAGACAGCTGCAACACAACAGCTCTTGGAATCAATCAATACAGGCAGAGAAAGTTACCTCTCAAAGAAGTCGATATCTCGGCGACGTGGTGGAGGTGTCATCCTGCTTTTATCCAGGGTGAGATGCAGATGATCGGTGACAGCTGTCATAGTTGATGAGTGACAGCTGTCACCTCGGCTGTTCCTGTAAGGCGGCAGCGCCCTCTCGTGCCTGAAGTCCGCACTTCAGGCAGGGTGCCCTCTGGTGGTGGGCCAGCAGTACCTCCTCTTCTGGCGGCCCACACAACACTGAGTGAGTAACTCTCTCATCTCCTGCGTTTCCTCTGCGATCATACCCCTTGAGACTTTCCCACAATGAGGATGCGACCAAAATAGGGGAAATTACTTGGACCGAGGCCACCTGCTGCTTTGCTCTGGAAAACAACAACAACAAAAAATAACACATTAAACACACACACACACACACAAAAATTTACTTCAAAAAACTAACAGAACACACCTCTCTAGTCTTAATTTGCATCCCACTTCTTGACACCAAAATGTGGCAAAGCGGACATGTTACTCCTAATCGTCAAGACAATTATAAATCATGAATAAACATGATTTGTCGGGCTTCTGACACCACCCTGGGAATTTCATACAGGGAATTCGACAATTGAATAACTTCAACCTAAGACACACAGGTTTGTTGCAATTGAGACAGAGACGTGGTTCCGAAATACAAAAAGAATTTATTAACCATCAGATTTCTAGTTAAAAAGACAATTTTATAAAAACTGATTTAAAACACCACGGATCATGACCACATGAGGGCGCCCTTGCCTCACACAGCCCGGCAGCACACGCAGCTGGCAGAGTTTTCCAAATGTCCACACTGAGCGTAAAGCCGCCGCAGCAAACGGCACATCCAGCGGTCTCACAACACGAGATCTTTCAGCAGAGCACCAGAGCAAAGCAGCAGGGCCTCCTTCCACAGCTTGGTCCAAAATCCTACATTTTAAACAGATAAATATAAAACAAATATCTGAAAGAGGAGCTTACTTTGTGCTGTACATACCGACACCACCCCAGAGTGTCAAGAGCACCATAAACTCAGCAGCGCACCACCAACGACAGCCCTCACAGAGGACTCTGTACAACAAAACCATTTCCTTAAACACTCACCACTACACCTCAACGAGCCTGCAGCTGTGGCCGGCGCTTACCTGTCTTCACGGGAACGTGGAAGTGAACACGTCCAAACACCTGCAGTCAGTCTCCAGAAAGAGAAAGAAGAGCACACACACTCCCTCTTTTATACAAACACTCCTCTGCCACAACCAGCTGCACTCAATCCACCAGCTGAACATCATTAAGGTTATCCATCCTGCTACACTCACAATATCAGTGATCCTCCTCATCTGAGCCTCATTAAGTAACCGTTCATTTGACCCAAGGATCCTCCAGAGACCTGGTACCAAAACATCCAGTTGCCTTTGGTCACTGGTTGGAGTCCAAGTCTTTCAACCAGACAACAGACAGGAAGGACCAGGACTCTAAAGACTTCCCAGACAGCAAATAGATCTGGGCCAGATGTAGTCCAACATCTGGTACCAATCCTGAAAACAGATCCGGTCCAGACAGTTTTTGCACCCTGGCCCAGATCCGGCACGGCTCTGCTTTACAGTTCTGGAACAGATCCAGACCAGATCTGAACTGGATCCGCAAAAGACCAACCGTTTACAGACCATATCTGGCATGGATCTGGGCCAGGGTGCAAAAACTGTCTGGACCGGATCTGTTTTCAGGATTGGTACCAGATGTTGGACTACATCCGGCCCGGATCTATTTGCTGCCTGGGTTGATCTCTCATTCACCTGTGAAGGCATTGACATCACTGAGCACCTCTTTCCAGGGACCTCGGAACAGCTCGAGCTCTTTTCATATTTGTTTCAGTCACAAAGGCCAAGGTCCCACAGATGAGTACATCACTGCTGAAGTAAATGAATCTTTCAACACTTTCACCACATACAAATTCTGATGGACAAGTCCAGAAATTCATGGAAAGCCTGGATCTCAGTTTGGATCCAGAACTATCTCAAACCAAGACACTCAGCTTCTCAAGTGCTGCAATCAGAGTATCCACTGATTCCACCAAGATCACACTTAAGATACTGGTTTCCACAACCCCAGCCAACATCCAGCCCATGCAAGAACTAAAGACCATAGCAGAGGGATTGTATCCCTGGAAGAGGAGATGGGCCAGAGACTGAAGCGGCGGTTGCTCCCAGTGTTCAATCGAGTGCCTTTGAAGAGCGGTGCGCTGACATCGCCGTGTGTATCAGACTCACCGCAGTCACAGCGTAGACTGAGACAGCTGTCAGAACTTAGAGAGTGCCACAGACTGAGCCTCAGAAGAAACCAGGACAGCAGCAACATAAAGTTATCAGAATATGTCCTCACTCAAACCAGTTACAGCTTCTGGAAGGGGTCTTTGTTTGTGTTGCAGGTCCGCAGGATCATTGGAGACTTTGGCGTCCCCATTGCTATTCTCATCATGGTGCTGGTGGACTACAACATTGAAGACACCTACACTCAGGTGTGACTGGAGAAGATTTCAATGTAAAGCAGAGAACATGAAGGCGTGACGGTCTACAGGTCCAGACAGTCCTGGTCCTTGCCTTTGCAATAGTCCCACATTCGATGACATCAGTAGCATTCAAATGTTTGAACAGCCTCTTCTCATTGGCTCACAGAAGCTCAACGTGCCCAGTGGCGTTTCTGTGTCCAGTCCAGAGAAGCGCGGTTGGCTGATTTCTCCTCTGGGATCAGATGGACAGTTTCCAGTCTGGATGATGGGGGCCAGCGTCCTGCCTGCCATGCTCGTCTTCATCCTCATCTTCATGGAGTCCCAGATCACAGCGTAAAGCCATTTCAGTTAGCCTGTGCAGTTTCAGATGAACTTTGACCCAATCATCCACCTGTGTTTGTCTGTCTGTGTGTCAGTCTGATTGTCAGTAAGAAGGAGAGGATGCTGGTCAAAGGCACCGGCTTTCATCTGGATCTGCTCATCATCGTGGTGGTGGGTGGAGTCTCGGCTTTGTTTGGCTTGCCGTGGCTGTCTGCTGCCACGGTTCGGTCCGTGACCCACACCAACGCCCTGACTGTGATGAGCAAAGCCGTTGCTCCTGGAGACAAACCCTACATCCACGAAGTCAAGGAGCAGAGACTGACGGGATTTCTGGTTGCAGTTTTAGTGGGTACGACTTACCATGATAACCACAATTATTACCATTCATGCAAGTACTATTAATACTCTGACTTCTTACAGCTCCCGACACGTTTTGGGTTTTTTATACCTGGAGTATCTCCACGTCATAGGTGGTCTTCATATCCAGCAGCAAGCGTATGAATGACTTGTGCCGCTGAGCTGCAGCTGTGCAGGTGGTTCAGCGGAAACATGTAGACCAGGGTTCGAGTCCATCCATATTTCTTCAAAGGAACCAGGTATATTCTACAGCCAGGTGAAACATGGGTGTGTCCTTGGCCTTCTCCACCCACTGAGGTCCTCAACACTAAGGAAATGTGTGTCCTGGATCATGTCCAGAGAAACCCTATGGCCATTAAATTAAAATTTATCAAGAATGTTCTCTGGACTTACAGAGTCCAGCAACAACACCAGATCACGAGAGGCTGGAATTAGACTAAGATCCAGCCTTTCAGTCACTTCCTGGACTTGTCCATCAGAGGTGTCTCTGTATGTGGGAAGTCTTGAACTTGTGGAGACGTTCACTGATCTCAGCGGTAACCTTCATGTCTCTGGGTCCTTGGTCTTTGAGATCAAGAGACCCCTGGGAAGATCTTCTTGAGTCATGAGGTCAAAGGTATTTTTGACACTGATGTCTTTGCAGGGGAATGAAGGTCCAAGTCTTTAGGGTCCTGGTGCTTCCTGTCTCACTGTCTGGTTGTCAGTCTTGGACTCTAACCAGTGTCCTAAGGTGAGGACTGGATGCCTTTGGTCCCAGGTCCCCCTGGGAGGTGATGGTCTACTGGTTAAGGTGTTGGGCTTGAGTCCAGAAGATCATGGGTTCAAATCCCCACCTGACTGGAAAATCACTAAGGGCCCTTGGGCAAGGCCTTTAATCCCCTATTGCTCCCGGTGTGTAGTGAGCGCCTTGTATGGCAGCACCCTGACATCGGGGTGAATGTGAGGCATAATTGTAAAGTGCTTTGAGCATCTGATGCAGATGGAAAAGCGCTATATAAATGCAGTCCATTTTACCATTTACCAGGTCTCTGTGGACAATGTTTGGGTCCTGCCGGAATGACTTTGTGTCCAATGAACGGTTACTTAGTGAGACTCAGATGAGGAGGATCACTGACACTGTGAGGGAACATCAGACACCATATTTAGTCCATGTGGGGAGTTTCTATGGACATGATCCAGGACACAGGTGTCTTGTGGAGGACTTCAGAGACTGGAGAAGGACACACCCATGTTTCACCTGGCTGCAGATGGACTGGTTGTTTTCTTGGGTGGTTGCTATCCAGGATTGGGGTGGTCTTTGTGCCAGTCCTGACCTGACCTGAGAAAAAAAACAACGCCACAAAGGGCTCAGGGATTTTTTTATAGTCACTAATAAGTCCTGGTCTTGCTAAGCTAGGCTAGTAGTTTCCTGTTCCCAGTCGTGTTTGAAGTTTGAGTCCAAGTGTCTCTAATGTGCTTCTTATCTCCGGTTTCACTTCCTGTTGTCTGGTTTGTGGTTCCCCTTCAGGTGTGTCCATTGTGATTGGAGAAGTTCTCCAGCAGATCCCGCTGGCGGTGCTGTTTGGGATCTTCCTCTACATGGGTGTGATGTCACTCAACGGGATTCAGCTCACTGAGCGCCTTGTTCTCTTACTGATGCCCCCCAAGTACCACCCAGACCACGCCTACGTCTGCAAGGTTTCATCCATTAATCAAACCTGTAGCGTCCCTCAGGGCCGCTCTTCTCCGCCTCCTCTTCAGTCGTCTTGCTTTGGTTTCTGGTCAAGTTTGACAGTCACGCGTCAGCTCAACACCTGATGGTTAATAATTAAATGCATCACTCAGTTCTTGGAGCAAATTTCTTGTCACATCACTGAACTCAATCAGTGGCTCGAGTTCAGAGTTTGTGACCATTTACCAAATGGTCAACTTCGATGGTCTCAGATGAAACCCAACAGGAAGTACAGAAAATTGCAGTTTCTTGAGTGGCCACTTGAGGCTCCAACACAGAGCACTTTCCCATAGGAGTACATGTTGAAATGTCCAACTTTAGAGCATAAATAAACATGTTTACAGCCTGGTTTTATTTAATGTATGCTAACGGTGTTATTACTTTTAACAGCTATCCGTAGCTTCATCTGTTAGCTCCACTTAATGCATGATTACTGAGAAAATAAAGCGCCTCAGAACTTTTAATGTCCACAACGATGTAAACCGTAAGGAGAACCCCGAAAAATAATTTAATAAACACCCCAACCCAGATTAGCCTGTTAGCTTAGCTGGTTCAAGCTTTTTCCGTCACACAGGGTCACCCAGGCTCCGCCCCTTTATGCATGAATGAGTTCATTAAATCAATGTGGGAGGAGCTGCCAACATTGAGAGCGGCGATAATTGAGAACATGGCACCATTTTGGTTCCAACTGCGCTGAACTACTGAATGGACCTTTTATGTTTTCAACATTATTTTTATAATTTAACTACATACAGCAACACATCCAGGTACAGGCACTATCAAAATAATATAAAAACAGTTAAGCTATCAAATTTATAATGTTATATGGCTGGGGGGGGCCTGGCTGCCGGTTTGTTTGTCTGTTTGTTTTCCTCCCAGGTGGCGTGCATTTGGGACTGAGTGGCTGTGTTGCTGAGGCTGTCAGGACCTCACCCTGATCACCTGCGAGTCGTCAGGACTCACAGCTGAGGTGCATCTGGATGGATTGGAGCATGTTGGCATTTAAGACTGGAGTGCACAGTGTGTATTTGCCAGAGACTCGACCTTGTGACCAGACGGGTGAGATCGTCGTCTCGGGAGCCATCTCATCAGCAGCGGATGCTGAGAACGTCCAGGTTTGATGCACAGTCTGTGAAAGAGGAGGGGGTGAGGTCTCACGCTCGTCAGCACACTTCCTGAGGTACGTTAGATTTTGTGACTAACAGTTATACAGTCAGTAAATGTGGTGTCCCTCACACCTTATTGTATTGAGCTGTTTGTTAGTCATGTATCAGCTTCCACTGCAGTGGAGTTTTGTGAACGGGAGGTTCCATGCCTGCAGGTTGGGAAGCTGATCAGTAATCAAGCCAGGAAGTGTTTGCTGTTTGTACACCCTTAAGTGTTCTGTGTGTAGAGTGTGGACTCACATAATGGTTCCTTCTTTCACAGACTCGGTTGTTGCGGCCACCTGGGGGGTGTCGGCGGGGTCCTTGGGTCCGAAACAGCTTCTGGCTCCGGACCGTTAGCGCTGCTGGGAGCGCACCACGCCAGGCCGCACCTTTTGTTATTATCACTGTTATGTATTAAATTCAGTTAGCCTTTGTACCGTGCTCTGCTTATTTCATACTGGGTCCTTCAAACGCTGGTCGGTTCTCCGAGCTGCGTCCGACTCATAACAGTAGTCTCTGGCCAAACATCACGGACCCAGCGTTAGCAGAGACGGTAACGCGCCGGGAAGGCGGCAGCAGACGTTCAGTGGTTATCCGGATCAGTTGCTGGGCTCTCCGCCCGGAAGGTGCGTGTTCGAGACCCATTACTGGATACTAATTTGTGCTCTCTTGCAGCCGTGTTCCTGTGTTGTGCCTCATCCGTGGATCGTGGTGGAGTGTGACTGGCGACGGCTTCGCGTCACACTCCGACCGGATGGGAGGTGTCAACGGGAGCTGCAAGAGTGCGTTTGTAATGGGTTCACGCGCACGGCGGAGCTCTGTTAGCACGGGTCGCTGGGCTTCCTGTGTTACAGTCATAGCCCCGTTTCCCCGGAGAAAGGTAACTACTGCGTCTGTTGTATCAGCTCCGGCGTTATTTAGTTGAGCACATTTTGGTTGTGTGTTGCACTCAGCTGCGCACACAAAAAGCAGCTCGTTTGTTTTTTTCTGTCGCCCAAGGGGTTTTTTCATTTTTAGCACTCTGGTTCCCCCTTGTGGTGACTGAATCACGGTACCGTCAAGCTCTGGAGTAGGAACAGGTGTGTTCCATTTGGTTGAGCTTGACGGTATAACTCACTGATTTGTTTTGTGTTAGTTCATTTTGTGTGGGTGTTTTTTGAGTTGGTTTTTGTGTGGGCTTTTCTTTTTTGTTGTCCACTATTTGTCTGGGGGTGTGACCCTGTAGCCTTTGCTAACCAAGAACAAAAAAACAAAAAAAAACAAAAAAAAAAAACGGGGACCCAAACAACTGTGTGTTGGTCTGTTTTTTTTTTTTCTTTTGTTTCTTTTTGTTTCACATCCCCAGGGTTAGATGGAGCGGTCCCCTGGGGGGTGATGGGGTGGTATTTGGGTTGTTTTTTCTCTTTGTTTTTTGTTGTGCCCTCTCTTCTCCTCTGACTCCAGCCGGGTGTGCCGTAGTGTCGGCATTGCTGGAGGGGTGCAGTTAGGTTGTGCTGGGCGTTTCCCAGGTGGCCTCTGCACCCGGGAGGGGAGGGGGGGGGGGGTTTGGGTTTTTTTTTGTTTTCCCTCCCCCAGTTTCCGCCCTCAGGGTTTGACTGTGGTGTCCTCTGGGGGGGAAAAGGCGTTGGGTCCATCTAGCCGTGGACGGCCGGGGCTGGGTCCATTGGTCGTGAGGGGAGGCGTCTCCTGGGGTTGACGAGTGGTCCTCTGGGGGGCGCTGGTAGTCCCCGTGGGTGACGGTGGATCCCAGAGGGACCTCGGCCGTGGTTATTACTCCTGGAGCTGGCGGGTGGCCCTCTGGGGGGTGTTGGTCCCTGCGTGTCGTTTGGGGGGGAGGAGGGGGGGTATTTTGGCATTTTTGTTTGTGAGTTTACATGTGGGTTGTTTTTCTTTTCTCCCCTTCCCTGGGGTTTGATGGGACGGTCCCCTGGGGCGGGGGGGGGGGGGTGTTTTGGTTGTTTTGTGTTATGACTAATCACACATGTTTGGTTAAAGGCTGACCGCACAGGTGTAGGAACTCCTGGCCACACCTGTGCTGAGACTGTCAAACAAGGGCAAAGATGCAGCCAGTTCAACCAGTCTGTTGGAGGACGAACGCAGACGCGGTTTCCAGCCATGGCCCCTGGAGGGGGGTGTTTCTCCTGGGCCAGGTGTGTGTGGTCGCCGGGAGGCTTCCCGTGAGGGTGGGGTACTGTTATATGGCTGGGGGGGGCCTGGCTGCCGGTTTGTTTGTCTGTTTGTTTTCCTCCCAGGTGGCGTGCATTTGGGACTGAGTGGCTGTGTTGCTGAGGCTGTCAGGACCTCACCCTGATCACCTGCGAGTCGTCAGGACTCACAGCTGAGGTGCATCTGGATGGATTGGAGCATGTTGGCATTTAAGACTGGAGTGCACAGTGTGTATTTGCCAGAGACTCGACCTTGTGACCAGACGGGTGAGATCGTCGTCTCGGGAGCCATCTCATCAGCAGCGGATGCTGAGAACGTCCAGGTTTGATGCACAGTCTGTGAAAGAGGAGGGGGTGAGGTCTCACGCTCGTCAGCACACTTCCTGAGGTACGTTAGATTTTGTGACTAACAGTTATACAGTCAGTAAATGTGGTGTCCCTCACACCTTATTGTATTGAGCTGTTTGTTAGTCATGTATCAGCTTCCACTGCAGTGGAGTTTTGTGAACGGGAGGTTCCATGCCTGCAGGTTGGGAAGCTGATCAGTAATCAAGCCAGGAAGTGTTTGCTGTTTGTACACCCTTAAGTGTTCTGTGTGTAGAGTGTGGACTCACATAATGGTTCCTTCTTTCACAGACTCGGTTGTTGCGGCCACCTGGGGGGTGTCGGCGGGGTCCTTGGGTCCGAAACAGCTTCTGGCTCCGGACCGTTAGCGCTGCTGGGAGCGCACCACGCCAGGCCGCACCTTTTGTTATTATATTATCACTGTTATGTATTAAATTCAGTTAGCCTTTGTACCGTGCTCTGCTTATTTCATACTGGGTCCTTCAAACGCTGGTCGGTTCTCCGAGCTGCGTCCGACACATAACATATAATTTAGGATGATTTATTATATTAATTTAAAGCCTGATTTATGCAGCTGCAGCTCTGTAACTCCGTGTCATACAGTGACGTGTGTGACAGTTTTAAAGTTCTCCGTCTCTGGATTTTGCTTTATTCTGGACTAATTTGACCCTCAACAAGCTTTTCTTTCTACAATCATCACCTCCAAATCAAAGGGAAACTGGACATTTTCCTCTTTTACTGACTTTGTGCTGTAAATTTGTGGCCAAATGTATGTGATCCCAAAATGTAATCAGCGTGCGCACTGCAAAAACTAAAAAATATGACAGGAAAGAGTGAAAGCAGAAACGTGTCAAATGACAGTCTTTTGCTGCATCTGATTTAACAGG
The DNA here is from genome assembly GCF_902500255.1 of Thalassophryne amazonica. Lineage (NCBI taxonomy): Eukaryota > Metazoa > Chordata > Actinopteri > Batrachoidiformes > Batrachoididae > Thalassophryne > Thalassophryne amazonica. The sequence continues at coordinate 101,966,858 of NC_047114.1, forward strand.
CGCATGCTGGGCTGCGGGTCCGAGTCTGGGCACGGTGTGAAAAAATAAACGGCTGGTCTTTTAATCACGGAAATGACTCCGGTCCCACATGTGAGGGGTTTAATGTAAATACATTGTGATCTCAGCCACATGGGGTGTGCAGCCAGTACATTCTGAGTGCTGGTCCCAAGCCCGGATAAATGAGGAGGGTTGCATCAGGAAGGGCATCCGGTGTAAAACAAGCCAACCCAACTATGCAGACTAAGAATCAAATTTCCATACCAGATTGGTCAAGGCCTGGATTAACAACGTCAGCCACTGGCGCTGTTGGCCAACAGGGTGTGGGTGGAAGAAGAAGAGAAGGAGACAGTGGGAGAAGAGGAAAACTAGAAGGCTGGGAATGAGGGTCGAGACTTTGAGTGTTGGCAGTACGACTTGAAAAGGAAGAGAGCTGGCTGATATGATGGAGAGGAGAAAGGTAGACAAACTGTGTGTGCAAGAGACCAAGTGGAAGGGAAGTAAGAGCAAGAACAGCGGCGGTCAGTTCAAGTTGTTATATCATTGTGAATACAGGAAGAGAATGGTGTTGGGTCATTTTTAAGGAAGAGTATATTAAGACAGTGTTGGAGGTTAAGCGAATGTCTGCCAGGGTGATGAGTGTGAAGGTGGAAAATGAAGGGGTGACCTTGACCTTGGATTACACAAACAACCCCATAAATGAACTCCCCAAACCCAACAACATACAAAACGATGCCTCATTTGCTGAGATATGTCAAATATTACTTATTTTATGAACATTTTTCAATTTGCCTACTCCTCCAGAATTTGACCCTGGGAGGACAACATATGAACTTGTAAAAGTTTGAATAACTGAAATATATGGAAACGTTCCACCAGACAGACAATCTTTGATATCTGGATGATGGTTGATGATGCCCCATAGCCAGTTTTTCAAACCACGTGCTTCTAGATGGGCAGTGTTCCCTCAAATTTAGGCATTTTTACTATATATTTTATATTATTTTATTTTTTTCCTTTTTTACAGCAAAACACAACAAAACACATCACATAGCGAACAATTTGACGTAGAGAGTGGAATATAGAAGAAAAAAATTATAAAAAAATAATAAAGCATCCAGGTAATCACACATACAGGTCCCATTTGTTCCAGAGTTTATGGAAAATGTCCAAGTTTAGGTTGAGCCCAAAAGTGACTTTTTACATCTGCCTGATTCTAATTACTATGTCAGTCCAGTCTTTGATAGTCGGAGCAGTTTGAGTCATCCATTTCTTTGTAATTATTTGTTTATATTGTTCATTGTCTGTGTTTTCAGGCCCAGGTACATAGTTTTAAAGTCTCACAGAATGGTGGTGTTATAGATACGTTGTAATACATTATTAATCTCCATCCAGTATTTTTGAATTACAGGACATTCCCAAAACAAATGATAGTGATGAGCCATTTGGTAACCACTTCCTCTCCAGCACTGAGTGTTTTCCTTCTGAGTCGTGGACACTTTGACATGGTGTTAAAAAAAGTGCCAAACACTGGCAAAATTTGATGCAGTCGCACTACTCCAGTTGTTCCGCCGTTTTCCTTGCAAAGAAAAAAACGACAAGAGACTCCACCCATCCTCACACAAAGGCTGCTTACCAGCAAATGACACAACCGACAGGCGTGAAAAAAATCACGCATGCACACGAAGGTTCAAGCTTGGCTCATGCAAGCACACGTGATTCAAATCCATCAGGTTTTTGAAAAAAATAAAAAGGTCGGATACATAGGTCGGAACAGACCTAGTATGATTTTCACATCCTTGTTAAGTTTGTGTGTTTTGATTAGTTTTTTTCCCCCAGATTTTTAGTACTGAGTATATCCAGGGATTCTCAGTCTGTTCAATCTGACCCAATTGTTTTTCGTCCGCCATCAGAGCCTGCACAGGAACATCCAGTAATATATTACATTCCATGTTTTTCCATTGAGCTTCGTATTTGGAGTCACACCAATATATCAGAGCTCCGATCTGGGCTGAAATGAAGTAATTCTTTAAACAGGGTAGATCCCTTTTTTGTTGTTGTTGTTAGTTGTAGAGTTTTAAATTGAATACAGGGGTTCATCTGGCAGGGTTTTACCCTGCCAGATGAATCTTGAAATTGTTTTGTCCCAGTGTGTTTGTCAGATAGCCGTTAATTTTGATTCTTGAACTTGGACCATCATATAAGGCCCCAATATTTTGTATTATTTGGTCTTCTATTTGGAATTTCTTTAACACTTGAAATAAGTATGGCCAGCTTACTGAATCAAATGCCTTTTCGGCGTCTAAACTAATTATTACTGCTTTATTTTTTGTTTTTGAATGTGATTCATTATGTGCAAGGTTCGTCTTACGCGTACATTGTCTTGGGTCTGTCGTTTATAAATGAATCCTGTTTGGTCATTATGAATTAAATTTGGTAGTATCCTTTCCATTTTCTTGGACATAACTGAGGTGTCATACAGTGGGGTAAAAAAGTATTTAGTCAGCCCCTGAATGTGCAAGTTATCCTACTTAGAAAGATGAGAGAGGTCTGTAATTTTCACCATAGGTACACTTCAACTATGAGAGACAAAATGAGAAAAAAAAATCCAGGAAATCACATTGTAGGATTTTAAAGAATTTATTTATAAATTATGGTGGAAAATAAGTATTTGGTCAATAACAAAAGTTCAACTCAATACTTTGTAACATAGTCTTTGTTGGTGATAACAGAGGTCAGACATTTCCTGTAAGTCTTCACCAGGTTTGCACACACTGTAGCTGGTATTTTGGTCCACTGTTGTATGGCTGGGGGGGCCTGGCTGCCTTTTTGTTTCTGTCTTTTGTCCTGTCTTTTGTTTTTCCTTCCAGGTGGCTTGCATTTGGGACTGAGTGGCTGTGTAGCTGAGTTTATCAGGACCTCACCCTGATCACCTGAGGCTGATCACCTGCGGCTCGTCAGGACTCACAGCTGTGGTGCATCTACATGGATTGGAACATGGTGGCATTTAAGACTGGAGTGCACAGTGTGTATTTGCCAGAGACTCGACCTTGTGACCAGACGGGTGAGATCGTCGTCTCGGGAGCCATCTCATCATCAGTGGATGCAGAGAACGTCCAGGTTTGATGCATGGTCTGTGAAAGAGGAGGGGGTGAGGTCTCACGCTCGTCAGCACACTTCCTGAGGTACGTTAGATTTTGTGACTAACATTTATACAGTCAGTAAATGTGGTGTCCCTCACACCTTATTATATTGAGCTGTATGTTGGTCGTGTAATCAGCTTCCACTGCAGTGGAGTTTTGTGAACTGGATGTTCCATGCCTGCAGGGTGGGAAGCTGATTAGTAATTAAGCCAGGAAGTGTTTGCTGTTTGTGCACCTTTGAGCGTTCTCTCTGTGTGTTGAGTGTGGACTCACATAATGATTTCTTCTTTCACAGACTCGGTTTGTCGCGGCCACCTGGGGGGTGTCGGCGGGGTCCTTGGGTCCGAATTGGTTCTGGCTCCGGACCGTTAGCGCTGCTGGGAGCGCACCGCAAAACCACCACGCCAGACCGTGCACTTTTATATTTTTTCACAGCACTGTTATATTCATTAAACTCTGTTATCCTTTGTACCGTGCTCTGCTTATTTTATACTGGGTCCTTCAAACGCTGGTCGGTTCTCCGGGCTGCGTCCGACACATAACAGTAGTCTCTGGCCAAACATCGCGGACCCAGCGGTAGCAGAGACGGTAATGCGCCGGGAAGGCGGCAGCAGACGTTCAGAAGTTATCCGGATCAGTTGCGGGTGCTCTCCGCCCGGATGGTGCGCGTTGGAGAACCCATTACTGAATACTGATTTGAGCACTCATGCAGCCATGTTCCTGTGTTTGTGCCTTATCCGTGGGTCGTGGTGGAGTGTGACTGGCGACGGCTTCGCGTCACACTTCGACCGGATAAGAGGTTTAAACGGGAGCTGCAGGAGTGGGTCTGTAATGGGTGAACGCGCACGGCGGAGCTCTGTGGCACGGGTCGCGGTGCTTCCTGTGTTACAGTCGTAGCCCCATTTCCCCGGGTAATGATAGCTACTGTGTCTGTTGTGTCAGCTCCGGTGTTATTTAGTTGAATCACATTTTTGGTTGTGTGTTGCACACAGCTGCGCACAGAAAAGCAGCTCGTTTGTTTTCTCTGTCACCAAAGGGGGTTTTTCATTTTTAGCACTCTGGCTCCCTCTGTTGGTGACTGAGTCACATTACCGTCAAGCTCTTAAGTTGGAACAGGTGTGTTCCATTTGTTTGAGCTTGACGGTATAAATCACTTATTTGTTTTGTGTTAGTTCATTTTGTGTGGGTGTTTTTTGAGTTGGTTTTTGTGTGGGATTTTATTTTTTGTTTTCCACTATTAGTGTCTGGGGTTGTGACCCTGCAGCCTGTTTGGAGCAACAAAAAAGGACCCAAGCAACTTTATGTTAGTCTGTTAGTCTTTCTTTTTATTTCTTTTAGTTTCACCTCCCCAGGGTTTGATGGGACGGTCCCCTGGGGGGTGATGGGGGGTAATTGGGTTGTTTTTTCTTTTTTCTTTTTTTTTGTTTTGTTTTTTGTTATGCCCTCTCTTCTCCTCTGACTCCAGCCGGGTGAGCCGTAGAGCCGGCGTTGCTGGAGTGGTGCAGTTTGGTTATGCTGGGCGTTTCCCAGGTAACCTCTGCACCCGGGAGGGGAGGGGGGGGGGTTTGGGGTATTTTCTTTTTGTTCCCTCTCTTCTCCTCTGGCTCCAGCCGTGTGAGCCGTAGTGTCGGCGTTGCTGGAGTGGTGCAGTTTGGTTATGCTGGGCGTTTCCCAGGTAACCTCTGCACCTGGGGGGGGGGGGGTGTTTTTGTTTGTTGATTCCCTGTTCCACCTCCGGCTTCAGCGCGCCTTTGAGCCGTCTGCCATCGGCGTGGCTGAGGTTTGGGGCAGTGGGATATACCCGCAGCTGGTGGCTGGTTTGGAAGTCGGAGGAGTGGCGCCATTTTGTGCCGTCTGCCATAACCGCTGTTCCACTCCTCCCGGTTGGCTTCTGGGGTATAGTCACGGTTGGTGACACTGGACGTGCTTCCAGTTTCCACTGCGCCAAGGGGGTGGGGTTGGGGTTGTTTTGTTTGTATGTTTTTTTTTTCTCCTTTTGTTTTTCCCCCCAGTTTCCGCCCTCAGGGTTTGACTGTGGTGTCCTCTGGGGGGGAAAGGGCTGTGGGTCCATCTAGCCATAGACGGCCGGGGCTGGGTCCGTTGGTCATGAGGGAGGCGTCTCCTGGGGTTGATGGAATGGTCCTCTGGGAGTCCCCGTGGGTGACATTGGATCCCAGAGGGACCTCGGCTGTGGTTATTACTCCTGGAGCTGGCGGGATGTCCTCTGGGGGGTGTTGGTCCCTACATGTCGTTGGGGGGGGGGGGGGGGGGTGTTAGTGTTTTTATTTGTTAGCTTAAGTTTGGGTTGTTTTTCTTTTCTCCCCTTCCTGGGGTTTGATGGAACGGTCCTCTGGGGAGGGGGGGGGGGTGTGTTAGTGTTTTTATTTGCTAGCTTAAGTTTGGGTTGTTTTTTCTTTTCTCCCCTTCCCGGGGTTTGATGGGACGGTTCCCTGGGGAGGGGGGGGGGTGTTTTGGTTGTTTGTGTTTGTCTTTTTTGTTTTATGACTAATCAGACTGTGAACATGGTTGGACAAAGGCTGACCGCACAGGTTCAAGAACTCCTGGCCACACCTGTGCTAATTGACTGATAGAAACAAGGGCAAAGATGCAGCCAGAGGAGAAGACATCACCCGTTCTGTTAGATGAAGATTCTGTTGGAAGATGAATGCGGATACGGTTTCCAGCCATGGTCCCTGGAGGGGTGTGTTTCTCCTGGGCCAGGTTTGTGTGGTCGCCGGGAGGCTTCCCGTGAGGGTGGGGTACTGTTGTATGGCTGGGGGGGCCTGGCTGCCTTTTTGTTTCTGTCTTTTGTCCTGTCTTTTGTTTTTCCTTCCAGGTGGCTTGCATTTGGGACTGAGTGGCTGTGTAGCTGAGTTTATCAGGACCTCACCCTGATCACCTCGGGAGCCATCTCATCATCAGTGGATGCAGAGAACGTCCAGGTTTGATGCATGGTCTGTGAAAGAGGAGGGGGTGAGGTCTCACGCTCGTCAGCACACTTCCTGAGGTACGTTAGATTTTGTGACTAACATTTATACAGTCAGTAAATGTGGTGTCCCTCACACCTTATTATATTGAGCTGTATGTTGGTCGTGTAATCAGCTTCCACTGCAGTGGAGTTTTGTGAACTGGATGTTCCATGCCTGCAGGGTGGGAAGCTGATTAGTAATTAAGCCAGGAAGTGTTTGCTGTTTGTGCACCTTTGAGCGTTCTCTCTGTGTGTTGAGTGTGGACTCACATAATGATTCCTTCTTTCACAGACTCGGTTTGTCGCGGCCACCTGGGGGGTGTCGGCGGGGTCCTTGGGTCCGAATTGATTCTGGCTCCGGACCGTTAGCGCTGCTGGGAGCGCACCGCAAAACCACCACGCCAGACCGCGCACTTTTATATTTTTTCACAGCACTGTTATGTTCATTAAACTCTGTTATCCTTTGTACCGTGCTCTGCTTATTTTATACTGGGTCCTTCAAACGCTGGTCGGTTCTCCGGGCTGCGTCCGACACATAACATCCATTCCTCCATGCAGATCTCCTCTAGAGCAGTGATGTTTTGGGGCTGTTGCTGGGCAACATGGACTTTGAACTCCCTCAACACATTTTCTATGGGGTTGAGGTCTGGAGACTGGCTTGGCCATTCCTTCGTTGCCTGAGTGGTGTGTTTGGGATCACTGTCATGTTGGAAGACCCAGCCACGTTGCATTTTCAATGCTCTCACTGATGGAAGGAGGTTTTGTCTTAAAATCTCATGATACATGGCCATGTCCATTCTTCTCTTAACACGGATCAGTCGTCCTGTCCCCTTTGCAGAAAAACAGCCCCAAAGCATGATGTTTCCACCCCCATGCTTTACAGTAGATATGGTGTTCTTGGAATGCAACTCAGCATTCTTCTTCCTCCAAACACGACGAGTTGAGTTTTTACTAAAAAGTTCTATTTTGGCTGACCAGATGATATTCTCCCAATCCTCTTCTGGATCATCCATATGCTCTCTGGCAAACTTCAGATGGGCCTGGACATGTACTGTCTTAAGCAGGGTGACACGCCTGGCACTGCAGGATTTGAGTCCCTCTCTGCGTAGTGTGTAGCCTTTGTTACTTTGGTCCCAGCTCTCTGCAGGTCATTCATCAGGTCCCTCTGTGTAGTTCTGGGATTTTTGTTCACCGTCCTCATGATCATTTTGACCCCACAGGATGACATCTTGTGTGGAGCCCCAGATCAAGTGAGATTATCAATGGTCTTGTATGTCTTCCATTTTCTTACAGTTGCTCCACAGTTGATTTATTCACACCAACCTTCTTGACTATTGTAGATTCACTCTTCCCAGCCTGGTGCAGGTCTACAGTTTTCTTCCTGGTGTCCTTCGACAACTCTTTGTTCTTGGCCGTGGTTGAGTTTGGAGTCTGACTGTTTGAGGCTGTGGACAGGTGTCTTTTATACAGATAACAAGTTCCAACAGGTGCCATTAATACAGGTAACAGGTAGAGGACAGAACAGCTTCTTAAAGAAGAAGTTACAGGTCTGTGAGAGCCAGAAATCTTGCTTGTTTGTTGGTGACCAAATACTTATTTTCCACCATAATTAACAAATAATTTTTTTTAAAAATCCTACATTGTGATTTCCGGGAATTTTTCCCTCATTTTGTCTCTCATAGTTGAAGTGTACCTATGATGAAAATTACAGACCTCTCTCATGTTTCTAAGTCAGAGAACTTGCACAATCAGGGACTGACTATACAACAGTCCACATTCAAAACTGAAATTGGCCTATATGAGGCACAGTCTAGTAGACTGTAGAAAGTCTGTAGTAGAAAGTAGATCTTTCCCTTCTTTATGTATACTCAACAAAAATATAAACGCAACACTTTTGGTTTTGCTCCCATTTTGTATGAGATGAACTCAAAGATCCAAAACTTTTTCCACATACACAATATCACCATTTCCCTCAAATATTGTTCACAAACCAGTCTAAATCTGTGATAGTGAGCACTTCTCCTTTGCTGAGATAATCCATCCCACCTCACAGGTGTGCCATATCAAGATGCTGATTAGACACCATGATTAGTGCACAGGTGTGCCTTAGACTGCCCACAATAAAAGGCCACTCTGAAAGGTGCAGTTTTGTTTTATTGGGGGGGATACCAGTCAGTATCTGGTGTGGCCACCATTTGCCTCATGCAGTGCAACACATCTCCTTCGCATAGAGTTGATTAGGTTGTCAATTGTGGCCTGTGGAATGTTGGTCCACTCCTCTTCAATGGCTGTGCGAAGTTGCGACGACGAACTGGAGTCAGGTCGAGACCCTGATAAGGACGACGAGCATGCAGATGAGCTTCCCTGAGACGGTTTCTGACAGTTTGTGCAGAAATTCTTTGGTTATGCAAACCGATTGTTTCAGCAGCTGTCCGAGTGGCTGGTCTCAGACGATCTTGGAGGTGAACATGCTGGATGTGGAGGTCCTGGGCTGGTGTGGTTACACGTGGTCTGCGGTTGTGAGGCTGGTTGGATGTACTGCCAAATTCTCTGAAACGCCTTTGGAGACGGCTTATGGTAGAGAAATGAACATTCAATGCACGAGCAACAGTTCTGGTTGACATTCCTGCTGTCAGCATGCCAATTGCACGCTCCCTCAAATCTTGCGACATCTGTGGCATTGTGCTGTGTGATAAAACTGCACCTTTCAGAGTGGCCTTTTATTGTGGGCAGTCTAAGGCACACCTGTGCACTAATCATGGTGTCTAATCAGCATCTTGGTATGGCACACCTGTGAGGTGGGATGGATTACCTCAGCAAAGGAGAAGTGCTCACTATCACAGATTTAGACTGGTTTGTGAACAATATTTGAGGGAAATGGTGATATTGTGTATGTGGAAAAAGTTTTGGATCTTTGAGTTCATCTCATACAAAATGGGAGCAAAACCAAAAGTGTTGCGTTTATATTTTTGGCTCCTCATCACTGCTTTTGCTGCGTCCCAAAGGATGGGTGGAGTGGTTTCGTCCGTATCATTTTCCTCTAAATATGTCTTAATATTCTGTCATTTTTGTTTTAAACAAAGGATCATTGAGCAAACTAGTATTACACCTCCAACGTGTATTTTTTTTTTTTTTTTTTTTTGTATTTCTCCCAGTTCTATTGTAATGTAAATTGGGGCATGGTCACTCAGGTCTGTTGTTCCTATAGTTGCATTTGTTATTTTTGTCCTATCTTTTTTGAAAATAAAAAAGTAATCTATTCTAGTATAGACTGTGTGTGGATTGGAGAAATGGGTATATTCGTGAATATTGAGGTTCATTTTCATTTTCCTCCAAATATCAATTAACCCAATATTTTTTTTTTATCGATTTGTGGAATAGTAGAGAAGCTTGAATCTTCGACTGGACTGGGTTGCTTGACGTGAGGACGTTTCGCTTCAAATCAAATCGATTTGTGGAATTTACTGTGTATTACTTTTGTGGTTACCTTTGAGTTTGATACGTCCAAGGAGGTTTGAATATGTAGGTTGAAGTCACCGCCACATATAAAGGTTCCGTCAGAGTGGTTGGCTATTAAGTCTAAAATATTAGTATAGAAAGTGATATTGCTTCCTGGTGGCACATATACATGTAGCAAAGAAAACAAATTTCCATTATTATCATATACCTATAAATGATACGCCAATATGATTGGATAAAACACTAAAGAATAAAAAGCAATACACCCTTTTCGCAGATGGGTAATATTTTTCATACCACCCGAGTAATCTGCCAATCCGGACAGCGGAGCGGCGCCATGATGAAGAGGCGCGGTCAGAGGAACTGTGAAATACTGGTGAGTCACTATTAATAATTTCTTACGTGTCCAACGTAGGTTCGTAGGTTGATCGTTAAAATTAAATTTGTTAGTTCTAAAAGCCATCATAATTATTTATAGGAAAACGTTCTATATTTTTTCTACTAAGGTTTGAACTTTGAGTGTTTACACAGGAGAGAAATGTGAGAAAATGTTAATGCCTGTTCGAGAAAAGTGTATAAAGTGTGTAGTGAGGGGTTTTACAGCCTTAAAACATTGATAATAATTGTAAAAAATAACACTGACTACTTTGCGGATTTCGCCTATCGTGGGTTATTTTTAGAACGTAACTCCCGCGATAAACGAGGGACCACTGTATATGATAAAATCGTTATCAAGTTGTTCACCAATGAATATGGCTTTATACTGTCAGGGATTGGGTCAGGTCATTTCAGGACTGTCAAATAAGCAGGGAAAACAGCGCATTTTGTCGGCACTCGACCAGATCTTTTTAGCCGAACCAGAGCTGCTAACCACATTCCCTGAGCTTATGAACATAAAATTGCAGTTTGAACAGGGTTGGGTCCCTCCCTGCATTCAGGACCCCATGGATTTTTTGTTTGAGGCCGAGCTCACTTCCACCCATTGTGAGGAGCCGTGCATCATAACCCTGTCAGACGCCGCCCTTGCTCCACCCTGGTACGACATAACGCCAAAGAAAACTGCTTACCTTCTGCCTTCAGTCCCGGCCATGCAGTCTGATGATCCAGTCACGTTCCAGATGCCTCTGAAGCCAGCACCATGGAGAGAACAGGGGATGTCCCCGTTAACAGCACCAGATCCAGCGGGACCGTGCATCCCGGTCGCTGGTTCCACAGCTCAGTCGCTCCACGTAGTGCCGGTCCCAGCACCCCCAAGGGTGAGAGCACCTCCAGTTCCTGCTCCACGACGCTCCACAGTTCAGGAACCGACAGAACAGCCCCGGGCTGGAGGACTGGCTTCACAGCTGAGTTCCACACCGAAATCGGCGTCTCCTTTTTCCCCTCCCATTCCCTCTCCACGTAAGCTACGGCCACATCAGCTGCTGCCGGCTTCGACAAGCTGTGCAACCCGACAGTCCGAAGCTCCAACGTTGCCTGAACCCTTGACGGTGGAAAGTTTTCCAGGACCAGTGGTTCTGCTTCCTGCTCCTGACCCTGCCATCAAGCCATCAGGAATTGTCATGTCGCTGCCGCAAATTGCAGCGCGCAAGCTCAGTGACTCAGCAATGGGGCCAATTGAGCTGGCAGTTATGCTCTCCACGCTCACTCAGTCTGCTCAGATCTCCTCCGCTCCTCTGATCAAGGTTTCTGTGAGTACCATGACGACGAGCACTGTCAACAGTTCGGCTTCAGTGCACACGATGGAGGAGGCGTCTTCGGAGCACGCGCTGCGAAGCTCTACAACAACAATGACGTCATCAGAACTGCTTCCCTTCCTTGAAGCTCTTGCCTCAAGCCACGCCCACGACGCCGCGCAAATCATCTGAATCAACTCCATCAGCATTCGTCAGCTCCACCTCACGCTCTGGGGTTAACACACCAGCGGCGGCTCCAGAAGGGGGTCCATGCTTGCACCATGCTGCTGTCCCAGAGCCTCAGCTGCCTGCACCAGTATCCGTCTTGCCTGCATCCACTGCACACTGTGACTATGGGTCAGTTAATAACTTTACCCTTTTTTTCTGGTTGATGCGAATCAGGTTCCTTGTTTGTAACATCATGGAACATCTACTGCAAACACTGTGTAAGATCTGAGACGTTTTTCAAGTATACTTCTTATGAGGCCAAGATTTACCATGAGTATTACGCAGTGGTATAACCGTGCTTCCATCTACAGGTCCTCTCCAGTGAATACTAGCCGGGTGGGACTTACTTCTATTTCTGCAGTAGTTGAGTACCTGTTCAGGTTTTCTGCAAAAATTTTCCATTTAAATACAGCTTTGGATCTGTTTAGGCTAAATTTTTCCTGGTCACATTTCCTAAGAGGCATGGTTCTCAAGCTTGGCCCGGTAACTGGTGATATTTCTTCTCTGCGGTTGGTTATTAAGTCAGGCTACTGGGGGTTGTCCATGTTGCGTTTTTTGGTTGTGCGACTATGTGCTTGGTGTCTGCAGATCATAAACCTAATGTTAATTTTGTGCCCCATATGGCTCTGCATATTTCCTCTGAGGGAGGTTTACCACTTGGGGGACTCGAGTTTGTCTCACACAGCGGCACAGTCTTTTCATGGGGTGTGGACCGATTTTGTGTTTAGACCCTCTAGCAAATTTAGTTTTTTGCGTTTTCTGAGACAGGGAGTTTTGTGGGTCAACTGGGCCTCTGGTGTTACCTCTCGAATATGGTCAAGTGTCTCTTTTCAGCTCCCATTCATTTCTCTCTATGAAGCTCTACTTGGATTGATAAAGCCTCTATTGGAGTTATTGACCCATTGGTTCTCGTGTTTGTTCGAATGTCTCTGGAGTTTGGTTTTGGAGGTTGTGCATGATTCTCCATCTTATTTGATTTTGGACTTACACTGGGCCGTTTTCCTCGGTCTGTTGGTAGGGGTTCTCTGGATGGTGGTTTCCGCCCAGAGGCCCCGGGCTCTCCCCAGTTTGTGATTTCCCTTGTTCTGGGCCAGTGTCAGTCCCTGCATGTTCCCTTAAGTCCGAGGTCCCCATGGGTCAGCCTCTGGAAGCTGTGGTTCACCATGGTGGGCCTCCTGGTCGTCCTCCTGACATAACGGTGTCCCGGTCCCCTGACCTGTTTTGGTGCCTGGTTCCGGTCTGGGTCTGTCCTCCAATTGCGCTGTACAACCCGGTTTCCGTCCGGGGCTCTCTGACCCCAGGTTCGGGTGCGGGGTTACGTGTCCGTGGGGTCTCATGCCTTTGTGGTCCTCCTGGTTGTCTCCTGTGTCCCTGTCTGCCCGCCTCCTTGGGGTTTCCCCCGCCTCCCTCCCTGTGTCGGTTTCTTTTGTTGCGGCCGTCCGGTGACCGCCGCGTGGGGGGAGGGTACTGTCAGGGATTGGGCCAGGTCGGGGTGCTGAGCCCTTATTTTTCCCCTTTTTATGGTTTCCCGTCTGCTGCGGCTTTGATGTATTAGTGGTTTATTTTCATCTTGTGTTCTATTTTTGCTTTGTTACTTTCTTTCTTTGTTACTTTTATACTTCAGTCATGTTTCAGTCCCGTTCTGGTTTTGTTTAATCAGTTTGTGTTTTTATGGGTCTTCATTTAGTTTTCATCTGCCTGTTTTTGCTGTTCTGTTATAGGTGGTTCTCTAGTGTCAGGTTTTGTTTTCACAGTCTCTGTTCAATTTGTAAATTTGTTTAGCCACCTTGGTTTCTTAGTCTGTTCCAGTTTAGTTTTGTCTTGGTGATGTTTTCTTTCAGTTCTCATGTTCATGCCTGGTTTGTCATTGTATTATATTCTGCCCGATTCCCGCTGTAGCTCTGTTCTGCTTTTGCCATTTGTTTCCACTCCGCACCTCCCATCAAGTCTTCTTGTCTCATGCCCAGTTATTTATGTTACTTCACTTCACTACACCTGCCCCATGTCTTTGTCTTCCATCTTGTTTATGTCTGCTTTGTGTTTCCATTCACTCACACTCTTGCCACCAGCTCATGTGTCTTTGTCTATTACATCACTCCACTCTGTTCCCCTTCCTTCACTATCTTGCACAGTGCTTACTCTTTGTCCACTAGCCACACCCACTTTCTAGAATCTTCCCTCCACACATGCACCTTGTTACCTAATCAGTCTATATATGCACTTCGTTTACTCCACCTGTTATTTAAGCCTCCACAAACTCACAGCTCACTGCCAGATTGTTGTCTTTGTACACTTTCCAGTGCCCATCACAGTCCTGTTTTTGTCTTGCCGTGTACTGAACTTTGCTCTGTTACCTCGACCATGCCTGTTGCCTCATCCCAGATGTAGGTGTTTGCTCGTGCCTCTGACCCCTGCTTGTTTTTGACTGCGCCTCAGCCTGATCCTGTTTGTACCTCTGCCACGCTGTCTGACCAAATGTGTACCGAACCTTTGCCAGAAATAAAGACCACGTTTTCTCTTACACACAAGTCAAGTCTGGGAGTCTGTATTGCGGGTCCAGCTGCTCCTGGTGACGGGCTCCCGCCCGTCCTGACATATACACCCTTCAGAAAACCATAAAACATTTATCATTTATAGGTATATGATAAAATTGTTATCAAGTTGTTCACCAGTGAATATGGCTTTATACACCCTTCAGAAAACCATAAAACATTTATCATTTATAGGTATATTATAAAATTATCAAGTTGTTCACCAATGAATATGGCTTTATACACCCTTCAGAAAACCATAAAACATTTATCATTTATAGGTATATGATAAAATCGTTATCAAGTTGTTCACCAATGAATATGGCTTTATACACCCTTCAGAAAACCATACACCCTGAGGCCAAAAGCCATTCTCTTTAATCAGAATATACCTTCCTTATCTTTATGTATAAAACTCTGTTCAAATAATATTCGACTTGAGATCAGTATTGCTACTCCTCTTTTATGTTTACCCATGTATGAGGAATAGTACAATTTAGTATAGACAAATCTGGTTAATTTTGAATGTTCTATTTCATTTAGATGAGTTTCTTGAAGGTATACAATATCTATCTTTCCTTTTTTCATTTTTGTTAATATTTTTGACCTTTTGATTGGGCTCAGTATGCCACTGACATTAAAGGATGCTATATGTATTTTTTGCGATACCATTGATGTAGTTATGTTAATTTCACCTTTGTTATTCTGTCAATATTGTGATACTCTCTAGTCGAGTAGAACACATGAACACAGGAACAGTAAAGAAGTAGAACATGGAGAAAAAAGAAAAGGATTCATGTCGAAAAAATACTATGAATCCAAATCCAAATCAAAAAAGGTTAGAAAAAAAAAATTGGAGGGAAAACCTTTCCCTACGAAGGGCCCTCCAGAGAGACTTCCCTCAACAGTTCTCAGTGAGAGCGTAAAAGGACTGGCAGAACCTCTCTAAGATGCTGTGCTCTATTTCCGTTTGAATTAAGTTCATGCAAATATTCCCAAACAAATTTGTATAGCATCTGAACTGGTGTAGAGTGATCAGAAACAAGTTAATATTAGGTTAGTCTCATTCTTGATATCAACATGGTCTCTTAAGTTGAACTGATGATCAGTTCAACTTAAAGAAAGAAAGACTTTAAGAGCTTGACAGAAAAAGCTATGTAGTTTTGCATAATTTTTTTACCTTCAAATGTTACCAAAAGAGTAGCAGAAAATGCAAAGCCGAATTGGAGGTTCCTTCTCTTAAACTCCTCACAGACGTGAGGAAAATTTGCGCGTTGCTGGTGCACTCCATCTGCCAGATCTGGCATGAAGAAAACTCTCCCATTTCCGTAGAAGAGATCTTTCTTGGTCTGTGCGGCCTGCAGGACACATTCCCTGTCCCGATGATTCAGGAAACGCATGATCAGTGGCCTGGGTGGGTCTGTTTCTCTTCTTTTTTGCCCCAGTCTGTGCGCTCTCTCTCTATCGTGAAAGTAGGGAACGTAACTCGAAGCCCAGTCAGAATCTCAGGGATAATGTGCTCGAGAAAATCTTCAGTATCTTCTCCCCTTTCCTCGGACTCTGGGATACCATGGAGTATTAGATTCTCACTGCATCCCCTCGATTCAAGATCCAGATGTTTCCTCCTCATAGTGTTGTTTTCAGCCCGCAGAGACTTCAACTCAGTCAGCCCATCTGTGTTGTCTGAAATGCGTTGCTCTGTCTCAATTACGCACTGATCAAACCTGCCTAGGTCCCCTTTCAGCTCTTTCAGCTCTGCATTAATTTGGTCAAATCTCACATTGTATTCTGTCTTTAGTTCAGCTTTGATGGACACCATCTCTGCCTTGAGATCAACCAGCATAGCCATGATTTTGTCCTTGGCCATACTTCCGTAGCCTCTTCCCCAGCCTCAGTCTCAGATACAGGAGGGCCCTCATTCATAAGTCTGCTGTGTGGAGGCGTGTGCTCCGTCATGCTAATGTTAGCTTGTGGAGCTAACTTCTCTCGGAGGCTGGAGTCCTTACCATGCGTAATCAATCTATTTGAAGGGTAATTGGTGAAAATTAGGTGAAAATGTGATCAAAATCCGAGTCAGGCCATGTGGACACCTACATAGGCAGCCGCCTGATTTTTACATAGACAGCTCATTAATAAAATCCTGGAAAGTGAGAGGATGCCTCAGGAGTGGAGACAAAGTGTGCTGGTTCCTATTTTTAAGAACAAGGGTGATGTGCAGAGCTGCAGTAACTACAGAGGCATAAAGCTGATCAGCCACAGCATGAAGTTATGGGAAAGAGTAGTAGAAGCTAGGCTTAGAAAACAGGTGAAGATCTGTGAGCAGCAATATGGTTTCATGCCGAGAGAAAGCACTACAGATGCAATGTTTGCTCTGAGAATACTGTTGGAGAAGTACAGAGAAGACCAGCAGGTGTTACATTGTGTGCTTGTGGACTTAGAAAAAAATTTATGACAGGGTGCCAAGAGAAGAGTTGTGGTATTGTATGAGGAAGTCTGGAGTGGCAGAGAAGTATGTGAGTGAAGTGCAGGACATGTACAAGGACAGTGTGACAGCGGTGAGATGCGCAGTCGGAATGACAGACTCATTCATGGTGGAGGTGGGATTACACCAAGGATCAGCTCTGAGTCCTTTCTTGTTTGCAGTGGTGATGGACAGGTTGACGGATGAGATCAGACAGGAGTCCCCATGGACTATGATGTTTGCAGATGACATTGTGATCTGTAGTGAGAGTAAAGAGCATGTTCAGTCTAGCCTGGAGAGGTGGAGATATGCTTTGGAGAGAAGGGGAATGAAAGTCAGTAGAAGCAAGACTGAGTCCATGTGTGTGAATGAGAGGGAGCCCAGTGGAATAGTGCAGTTACAAGGAGTAGAAGTGGTGAAAGTAGATGAGTTTAAATATTTTGGGTCAACTGTTCAAAGTAATGGAGAGTGTGGTAAAGAGGTGAAGAAGAGAGTGCAGGCAGGGTGGAGTGGGTGGAGAAAAGTGGCAGGAGTGATTTGCGACCAAAGAGTATCAGCAAGAGTGAAGGGGAAAGTTTACAAAACAGTAGTGAGACCAGCTATGTTGTATGGTTTAGAGACGGTGGCACAAAAAGACAGGAGGTGGAGCTGAAGAAGACAGGATTAGGAATGAACATATCAGAGGGACAGCTCAGGTGAGACGGTTTGGAGACAAAGTCAGAGAGGTGAAATTGAGATGGTTTGGATACATGCAGAGGAGGGACCCAGGTCTTATAGGGAGAAGGATGCTGAGGATGGAGCCAACAGGCAGGAGGAGAAGAGGGATGACAAAGAGGAGGTTTATGAATGCGCTGAGGGAGGACATGCAGGTGGTTGGTGTGACAGAGGAAGATACAGAAGATACAGAGGACAGGGTGACACGGAGATGGAGATGATGCCCTTCCAGCGCCTGGTGATCCACCGAGCTGCTGATCCGCAGCTCGGTGGATTTCTGATAGCGGTGGATCTCTCTCAGCACCACGGTGCTGGGCCTGTAATGGTGAGGCTTCTTCACACCACCAGCAGCTGGAGCACTCTTCCGGGTGGCTTTGGTAGCCACCTGCTTCCTCTGAGCTTGTCCTCCGGTTGATTTACAGGCGGTCTGCTTGGTTCTGGCCATATTAAGCTTACACTGTGAAACTGCCAGCCACTTCATTACATTGTCATTAAATTCACTATCTGGTATAACATATGGATCCACTGAACCAACTGTTACACATCGATCACAATAAACAGCTTATCTGGAGGGTTTAAAAGCCTCGCTTTCATTCTCTTTTCTTTCACGCACCAGCCGCGTAGTAATCCATGATGGAGACAGGAGCAAATCGGTCACGTGATTGAAAACCCTCTATGTAATTGCTCCACGCAATTCTGTGGGCTGAACACTATCCTGTGACTCGAGTCACATGATGCCAAGCACATAAAAGGTGATGCGTTCAAGGGCAAAAAGAGTGTGGGAAAATACTAAACTGCCCCTACAAAGCGGATTTTACCGTGTTACAGATATAACCCCAATTCCAATGAAGTTGGGACATTGGGTAAAATGTAAATAAAAACAGAATACAATGATTTTCAAATCCTCTTCAACCTATATTCAATTGAATACACCACAAAGACAAGATATTTAATGTTCAAAATGATAAACTGTATTGTTTTTGTGCAAATATTTGCTCATTTTGAAATGGATGCCTGCAACACATTTCAAAAAAGTTGGGACAGGGGCAACAAAAGACTGGGAAAGTTGATGAATGCTCAAAAACACCTGTTTGGAAACAGGTGAGTGTCATGATTGGGTATATGACTCCAAGATGACGGTGCGCGCAGACACAGCGGCTTACAGCTCTCCCTATTTGTGCACCTTTTTGTGTCTTTTGTGTGTTGTTTTGGAATCTTGTACGTTGCTTACGGACTTTTACAAACAGTACGACCGGGTGGACTTAATAAACATCGGTTTTCAACAGAAAACTACCATCTGCAGTGATTTTCAGCGAACTCACAACATCCCAGACGAGATAGCGAGACCAGCGGGATCTCCGTGGATTGTTATCGGGGCCGGCAAGCGACGCAGGCAGCGTCGCGAGAGAAAGCAAAAACGGGTCTGCAGGGCTGGACTGCTGCATAAACTAAGGAAACAGCCACTCAAACCACCGCTGCCAAGCCTTTATCTCTCAAATGCAAGATCCTTGGTACACAAAACGGACGATTTGGAACTACAGCTAGCTGGAAATCACTACATTCAAGAGTGCTGCGCAGTTATAATCACAGAGACATGGCTACATGCACAAATCCCCGATGCTTCGGCGCAGCTAGCAGGCTGCACGCTACACAGATGGGACAGGAACAGCGACTCAGGGAAAAACAGAGGTGGGGGCCTCTGCATCTACATACATGAAGGTTGGTGCAATAATAGTACTGTTCTGGTCAGACACTGTTCTCCTGACTTAGAGTTTATGTCAGTAAGATGCAGACCATTCTACCTGCCTAGAGAGCTAGCTGCTGTGGTCATTACGGCAGTCTACATACCACCGGATGCTAATGTAAATATAGCTCTCTCCCTGCTGCTAAACGCCATAAGCAAACAACAGAATGCCTATCCAAACGGCGTTCACATCATTGCGGCTGACTTTAATAAGGCAAATCTTAAAACTGTTTTACCAAAATTTCACAAACACGTGAAATGCCCTACAAGAGGGGAAAACACTCTGGACCGTGTTTATACCAACATCAAGAGAGCATACAGAGCCATACCTCTACCCCACCTGGGTCAGTCAGATCACCTCTCCCTGTTTCTCACCCCCGCTTACACCCCCCTCAACCGACAAACAAAGCCTAAACGGCTGACCATTAACACCTGGCCTGATGGGTTATTTGGTCTTTGGTCTTCGGAGTGAGATTGCATCAGAATTTTGGCTCTCTGTTGGGACTGTTTACACAGAGACTGCTACCTGCTGCTTTGGACTTGAATTAACAGTCTTTTTCAAGACTTTTTTTACTTTTTTACCTTTTTACTTTTTTTTTTTTTACTTTTTTACTGTGCTCCAACGCCTAAGGAAGACCTCTAACGGTCGAAACATCGCGACGGAGCACTTTTATCAGCTAACTTTCATCAGCGTTGGCAAGCTAACTAGCTTGCTAACGCTTTCGTTTTTATTTTTTTTATTTTTTTTTATTTTATTTTTTTTAGCACTGTTGTCGTGCGTTATCTGTGCTGCTCCACAGCGTGTTTGGTCGATTTTTGTTTTGTTTTAGCACCGTTGTCGTGCGTTCGCTGTTGTCGTGCGTTGCCTGTGCTGCTTCATGGCCTGTTTGGTGCCTTGATTGGGGCACTCCTTCTGCTGAATCACCTCTAAATTATTTACACATTATTCACTTTGTGTGTTTTTAGGAATCCGCTAGGTTGCGCAGCTACTAGCTCTTAGCCGATTTAGCATGGCGGCTTCTCCTGTCTCTCCCGTACTTTTCTGCTCTGGGTGTGAAATGTTTAGTTATTCCTCGGCCTCCTTTAGCAGTAACGGTACTTGTAATAAGTGCAGCTTATTCGTAGCTTTGGAGGCCAGGCTGGGCGAACTGGAGACTCGGCTCCGCACCGTGGAAAATTCTACAGCTAGCCAGGCCCCTGTAGTCGGTGCGGACCAAGGTAGCTTAGCCGCCGTTAGTTCCCCCCTGGAAGATCCCGGGCAGTCGGGAAAGCAGGCTGACTGGGTGACTGTGAGGAGGAAGCGTAGCCCTAAACAGAAGCCCCGTGTACACCGTCAACCCGTTCACATCTCTAACCGTTTTTCCCCACTCGACGATACACTCGCCGAGGATCAAACTCTGGTTATTGGCGACTCTGTTTTGAGAAATGTGAAGTTAGCGACACCAGCAACCATTGTCAATTGTCTTCCGGGGGCCAGAGCAGGCGACATCGAAGGACATTTGAAATTGCTGGCTAAGGCTAAGCGTAAATTTGGTAAGATTGTAATTCACGTCGGCAGTAATGACACTCGGTTACGCCAATCGGAGGTCACTAAAATTAACATTGGATTGGTGTGTAACTTTGCAAAGACAATGTCGGACTCTGTTGTTTTCTCTGGGCCCCTCCCCAATCAGACCGGGAGTGACATGTTTAGCCGCATGTTCTCCTTGAATTGCTGGCTGTCTGAGTGGTGTCCAAAAAATGAGGTGGGCTTCATTGATAATTGGCAAAGCTTCTGGGGAAGACCTGGTCTTGTTAGGAGAGACGGCATCCATCCCACTTTGGATGGAGCAGCTCTCATTTCTAGAAATCTGGCCAATTTTCTTGGATCCTCCAAACTGTGACTGTCCAGCGTTGGGACCAGGAGGCAGAGCTGTGGTCTTATACACCTCTCTGCAGCTTCTCTCCCCCTGCCGTCCCCTCGTTGCCCCGTCCCCGTAGAGACGGTGCCTGCTCCCAGACCACCAATAACCAGCAAAAATCTATTTAAGCATAAAAATTCAAAAAGAAAAAATAATATAGCACCTTCAACTGCACCACAGACTAAAACAGTTAAATGTGGTCTATTAAACATTAGGTCTCTCTCTTCTAAGTCCCTGTTGGTAAATGATATAATAATTGATCAACGTATTGATTTATTCTGCCTAACAGAAACCTGGTTACAGCAGGATGAATATGTTAGTTTAAATGAGTCAACACCCCCGAGTCACACTAACTGTCAGAATGCTCGTAGCACGGGCCGGGGCGGAGGATTAGCAGCAATCTTCCATTCCAGCTTATTAATTAATCAAAAACCTAGACAGAGCTTTAATTCATTTGAAAGCTTGTCTCTTAGTCTTGTCCATCCAAATTGGAAGTCCCAAAAACCAGTTTTATTTGTTATTATCTATCGTCCACCTGGTCGTTACTGTGGGTTTCTCTGTGAATTTTCAGACCTTTTGTCTGACTTAGTGCTTAGCTCAGATAAGATAATTATAGTGGGCGATTTTAACATCCACACAGATGCTGAGAATGACAGCCTCAACACTGCATTTAATCTATTATTAGACTCTATTGGCTTTGCTCAAAAAGTAAATGAGTCCACCCACCACTTTAATCATATTTTAGATCTTGTTCTGACTTATGGTATGGAAATAGAAGACTTAACAGTATTCCCTGAAAACTCCCTTCTGTCTGATCATTTTTTAATAACATTTACATTTACTCTGATGGACTACCCTGCAGTGGGGAATAAGTTTCATTACACTAGAAGTCTTTCAGAAAGCGCTGTAACTAGGTTTAAGGATATGATTCCTTCTTTATGTTCTCTAATGTCACATACCAACACAGAGCAGAGTAGCTACCTAAACTCTGTAAGGGAGTTAGAGTATCTCGTCAATAGTTTTACATCCTCTTTGAAGACAACTTTGGATGCTGTAGCTCCTCTGAAAAAGAGAGCTTTAAATCAGAAGTGTCTGACTCCGTGGTATAACTCACAAACTCGTAGCTTAAAGCAGATAACCCGTAAGTTGGAGAGGAAATGGCGTCTCACTAATTTAGAAGATCTTCACTTAGCCTGGAAAAAGAGTTTGTTGCTCTATAAAAAAGCCCTCTGTAAAGCTAGGACATCTTTCTACTCATCACTAATTGAAGAAAATAAGAATAACCTCAGGTTTCTTTTCAGCACTGTAGCCAGGCTGACAAAGAGTCAGAGCTCTATTGCGCTGAGTATTCCATTAACTTTAACTAGTAATGACTTCATGACTTTCTTTGCTAACAAAATTTTGACTATTAGAGAAAAAATTACTCATAACCATCCCAAAGATGTATCGTTATCTTTGGCTGCTTTCAGTGATGCCGGTATTTGGTTAGACTCTTTCTCTCCGATTGTTCTGTCTGAGTTATTTTCATTAGTTACTTCATCCAAACCATCAACATGTTTATTAGACCCCATTCCTACCAGGCTGCTCAAGGAAGCCCTACCATTATTTAATGCTTCAATCTTAAATATGATCAATCTATCTTTGTTAGTTGGTTATGTACCACAGGCCTTTAAGGTGGCAGTAATTAAACCATTACTTAAAAAGCCATCACTTGACCCAGCTATCTTAGCTAATTATAGGCCAATCTCCAACCTTCCTTTTCTCTCAAAGATTCTTGAGAGGGTAGTTGTAAAACAGCTAACTGATCATCTGCAGAGGAATGGTCTATTTGAAGAGTTTCAGTCAGGTTTTAGAATTCATCATAGTACAGAAACAGCATTAGTGAAGGTTACAAATGATCTTCTTATGGCTTCGGACAGTGGACTTATCTCTGTGCTTGTTCTGTTGGACCTCAGTGCTGCTTTTGATACTGTTGACCATAAAATTTTATTACAGAGATTAGAGCATGTCATAGGTATTAAAGGCACTGCGCTGCGGTGGTTTGAATCATATTTGTCTAATAGATTACAGTTTGTTCATGTAAATGGGGAATCTTCTTCACAGACTATAGTTAATTATGGAGTTCCACAAGGTTCTGTGCTAGGACCAATTTTATTCACTTTATACATGCTTCCCTTAGGCAGTATTATTAGACGGTATTGCTTAAATTTTCATTGTTACGCAGATGATACCCAGCTTTATCTATCCATGAAGCCAGAGGATACACACCAATTAGCTAAACTGCAGGATTGTCTTACAGACATAAAGACATGGATGACCTCTAATTTCCTGCTTTTAAACTCAGATAAAACTGAAGTTATTGTACTTGGCCCCACAAATCTTAGAAGCATGGTGTCTAACCAGATCATTACTCTGGATGGCATTTCCCTGATCTCTAGTAATACTGTGAGAAATCTTGGAGTCATTTTTGATCAGGATATGTCATTCAAAGCGCATATTAAACAAATATGTAGGACTGCCTTTTTGCATTTACGCAATATCTCTAAAATCAGAAAGGTCTTGTCTCAGAGTGATGCTGAAAAACTAATTCATGCATTTATTTCCTCTAGGCTGGACTATTGTAATTCATTATTATCAGGTTGTCCTAAAAGTTCCCTAAAAAGCCTTCAGTTGGTTCAGAATGCTGCAGCTAGAGTACTGACGGGGACTAGCAGGAGAGAGCATATCTCACCCGTGTTGGCCTCTCTTCATTGGCTTCCTGTTAATTCTAGAATAGAATTTAAAATTCTTCTTCTTACTTATAAGGTTTTGAATAATCAGGTCCCATCTTATCTTAGGGACCTCGTAGTACCATATTACCCCATTAGAGCGCTTCGCTCTCAGACTGCGGGCTTACTTGTAGTTCCTAGGGTTTGTAAGAGTAGAATGGGAGGCAGAGCCTTCAGCTTTCAGGCTCCCCTCCTGTGGAACCAGCTCCCAGTTCAGATCAGGGAGACAGATACCCTCTCTACTTTTAAGATTAGGCTTAAAACTTTCCTTTTCGCTAAGGCTTATAGTTAGGGCTGGATCGGGTGACCCTGGACCATCCCTTGGTTATGCTGCTTTAGACGTAGATTGTGGGGGGGTTCCCATGATGCACTGTTTCTTTCTCTTTTTGCTCCATATGCATCACTCTGCATTTAATCATTAGTGATCGATCTCTGCCCCCCTTCACGGCATGTCTTTTTCCTGGTTTTTTCCCTCAGCCCCAACCAGTCTCAGCAGAAGACTGCCCCTCCCTGAGCCTGGTTCTGCTGGAGGTTTCTTCCTGTTAAAAGGGAGTTTTTCCTTCCCACTGTGGCCAAGTGCTTGCTCATAGGGGGTCGTTTTGACCGTTGGGGTTTTTCATAATTATTGTATGGCCTTGCCTTACAATATGGAGCGCCTTGGGGCAACTGTTTGTTGTGATTTGGCGCTATATAAGAAAAAAGTTGATTGATTGATTGATGCTGCCCTCACCCGTCTGCAGGACTGCTTTGACCAGACACAGTGGGAAGCCTTTTACCATGAAGACTTGGCTACATTCACAGACACAGTACTGTCCTACATCAAGTACTGCATTGAAATGGTCACTGTGGAAAAGAACATTCTGGTGTTTCCAAACCAAAAACCATGGATGACTAGCCAGGTCCGCACGCTCCTCCGGGACCGGGACGCAGCCTTCAGATCAGGAGACAGAGCACTATACAACACCACCCGTGCTGACCTAAGGAGAGGCATCAAGACCGCCAAAGCGGAGCATAAGAGCAGGATAGCGGACCAGCTTAACAACCCCCGACAGGTGTGGCAGGGCATACAGTCGATCACCAATTACAGAGGCTGTGCTGCGACACCAGGGAACTCAGATCTGGCACTAGCAGAGGAACTGAACAGCTTCTATGCCCGTTTTGAGTCTCAGGCACGGCACTCAACCACAACACCCCAACCCCCACTACAACCCATTCCAGCCTCCAGTTCCCCCCCACTTACTCTAGCGGCTAAGGATGTGAGACGAGTGCTCCGGGCTGTGAACTCCAGGAAGGCTTCAGGCCCGGATGGAGTACCAGGGAAGGTGCTCAAGGCATGTGCTGACCAGCTAGTACCAGCTAGGTCTTCACTCTCATTTTCAACCTGTCACTAGCACATGCCGTCATCCCAGCCTGCTTAAAATCTGCCACTATCATCCCAGTTCCCAAAAAATCACCCACAACCAGCCTCAATGACTTCCGCCTGGTAGCACTCACCCCAGTCATCACCAAGTGCTTTGAGAAACTGGTTCTAAGACACATCAAAGCTTGTCTCCCCCTACCCTGGACCAGCATCAGTTCGCATACCGGTCTAACAGATCCACAGCAGATGCAATAACAACCGCCCTTCACTCAGCATTGACTCACCTGGAGAAACAAGGGAGCTATGTCAAGATGCTCTTCATTGACTATAGCTCAGCTTTTAATACCATAATACTGGACATCCTTATCCCCAAGTTATCCGACCTGGGGATCCCACTGCCCACCTGCTCCTGGATCAAAGACTTCCTGGTCAACCGACCACAGCAGGTGAAGCTTGGTCCTCACTTCTCCTCCTTCCGTACTCTCAGTACCGGCTCCCCCCAGGGCTGTGTGCTGAGACCACTTCTCTACTCGCTCTACACATCTGACTGCACCCCCACCCACTCGGAGAACATCATCGTTAAATTTGCTGATGACACAACAGTGGTGGGGCTGATAACAGGGGGAAACGAAGCGGCCTACAGAGATGAGGTCCAAAAACTGGTCGAGTGGAGTGCAGCCAACAACTTGGCACTAAACATCACAAAGACTAAGGAACTCATCCTGGACTTCCGTCGAAAGAAAACTGCCCCTGCCCCACTGTACATCAATGGCGAATGCGTGGAGTGAGTGGAGTCCTTCAAGTTCCTAAGGGTTCACATCTCTGCTGACCTCTCCTGGTCAGTCAACACCGCAGCACTGGTCAAGAAAGCCCAGCAGCGACTACACTTCTTGAGGGTGCTTAGGAAGGAGCAATTAAGCACACCCCTGCTGGTGACCTTCTATCGCTCCACTATAGAAAGCCTGCTGACCTACGCAGTGTCACTGTGGCACTCCAGCTGCACTGAAGCTGACAGGAAGAGACTGCAGAGGGTAGCAAACACTGCCAAAAAATCATTGGCTGTCCTCTGCCCCCCCATTTCCACCATCTACACCTCCCGTTGTCTTAGTAGGGCCAAGAACATTCTCAAGGACAATACACACCCCAGCTTTCACCTCTTCAATCTGTTGCCCTCTGGCAGGCGCTACAGGTCCATACAGGCCAGGACAAATAGACTCAGAGACAGTTTCTTCCCCAAAACCATCACCATGTTGAACAATAATCTGCACTAAAAACGGACTATATTAGGTACTGAGTCGCACCTTATCTATCTCATTTGTGGCACAGGACTTTTGCACATTTTTCAGTTGTTCCACTGTTTACATCGCCTATAGTTGTCATACAGAGACTGAAACGGACTGCCAGATCATAACACACAGCAGGCGATCTGACTGTCATGTTCATTCATGTGATTTCATGACTGTTCATCTGTTCCGGAGCACAGCGGTGTTCTGCTGTATCTGTTAGCTGTTTGAACTGAGCTGTTTGAGTTCTTTGAATTAACAGTCTTTTTCAAGACTTTTTTACTTTTTTTTACTTTTTCACCGTGCTCCAACGCCTAAAGAAGACCTCTAACGGTCGAAGCATCGCGACGGAGCACTTTTATCAGCTAACCTTCATCAGCGTTGGCAAGCTAACTAGCTTGCTAACGCTTTCGTTTTTATTTTTATTTTATTTTTTAGCACTGTTGTCGTGCTGCTCCACAGCCTGCCTAGTGGATTTTTATTTTATTTTAGCGCTGTTGTCGTGCGTTACCTGTGCTACTCCACAGCCTGCCTAGTGGATTTTTATTTTATTTTAGCACTGTTGTCGTGTGTTACCTGTGCTGCTCCACAGCCTGTCCAGTGGATTTTTATTTTATTTTTTAGCACTGTTGTGGTGTGTTATCTGTGCTGCTCCACAGCCTGTTCAGTGGATTTCTATTTTATTTTTTACCACTGTTGTCGTGTGTTACCTGTGCTGCTCCACAGCCTGTCCAGTGGATTTTTATTTTATTTTTTAGCACTGTTGTCGTGCGTTACCTGTGCTGCTCCACAGCCTGTCCAGTGGATTTTTATTTTATTTTTTAGCACTGTTGTCGTGCGTTACCTGTGCTGCTCCACAGCCTGTCCAGTGGATTTTTATTTTATTTTTTACCACTGTTGTCGTGCGTTACCTGTGCTGCTCCACAGCCTGTCCAGTGGATTTTTATTTTATTTTTTAGCACTGTTGTCGTGTGTTACCTGTGCTGCTCCACAGCCTGTCCAGTGGATTTTTATTTTATTTTTTACCACTGTTGTCGTGCGTTACCTGTGCTGCTCCACAGCCTGTCTAGTGGTTTTTTGTTTTGTTTTGGCACCGTTGTCGTGCGTTACCTGTGCTGCTCCACAGCCTGTCCAGTGGATTTTGATTTTTATTTTATTTTATTTTTTTAGCACTGTTGTCGTGCGTTACCTGTGCTGCTCCACAGCCTGTCCAGTGGATTTTTATTTAGCACTGTTGTCGTGCGTTACCTGTGCTGCTCCACAGCCTGTCTAGTGGATTTTTATTTTGTTTTAGCACTGTTGTCGTGCGTTGCCTGTGCTGCTCCACAGCCTGTCCAGTGGATTTTTATTTTTATTTTATTTTATTTTTTAGCACTGTTGTTGTGCGTTACCTGTGCTGCTCCACAGCCTGTCTAGTGGATTTTTATTTTTATTTTATTTTTTAGCACTGTTGTTGTGCGTTACCTGTGCTGCTCCACAGCCTGTCTAGTGGATTTTTATTTTATTTTAGCACTGTTGTCGTGCGTTACCTGTGCTGCTCCACAGCCTGTCTAGTGTCGGATTCCCTGTTTGGGAATCCGCTAGCTTAGCGTAGCTACTAGCTCTTAGCCGTTTTAGCATGGCGGCTTCTCCTGTCTCTCCCGTACTTTTCTGCTCTGGGTGTGAAATGTTTAGTTATTCCTCGGCCTCCTTTAGCAGTAATGGTACTTGTAATAAGTGCAGCTTATTCGTAGCTTTGGAGGCCAGGCTGGGCGAATTGGAGGCTCGGCTCCGCACCGTGGAAAATTCTACAGCTAGCCAGGCCCCTGTAGTCGGTGCGGACCAAGGTAGCTTAGCCGCCGTTAGTTCCCCCCTGGCAGACCCCGTGCAGTCGGGAAGGCAGGCTGACTGGGTGACTGTGAGGAGGAAGCGTAGCCCTAAACAGAAGCCCCGTGTACACCGTCAACCCGTTCACATCTCTAACCGTTTTTCCCCACTCGACGATACACTCGCCGAGGATCAAACTCTGGTTATTGGCGACTCTGTTTTGAGAAATGTGAAGTTAGCGACACCAGCAACCATAGTCAATTGTCTTCCGGGGGCCAGAGCAGGCGACATTGAAGGACATTTGAAATTGCTGGCTAAGGCTAAGCGTAAATTTGGTAAGATTGTAATTCACGTCGGCAGTAATGACACTCGGTTACGCCAATCGGAGGTCACTAAAATTAACATTGAATCGGTGTGTAACTTTGCAAAAACAATGTCGGACTCTGTTGTTTTCTCTGGGCCCCTCCCCAATCAGACCGGGAGTGATATGTTTAGCCGCATGTTCTCCTTGAATTGCTGGCTGTCTGAGTGGTGTCCAAAAAATGAGGTGGGCTTCATTGATAATTGGCAAAGCTTCTGGGGAAAACCTGGTCTTGTTAGGAGAGACGGCATCCATCCCACTTTAGAGGGAGCAGCTCTCATTTCTAGAAATCTGGCCAATTTTTTGGGATCCTCCAAACTGTGACTGTCTAGCGTTGGGACCAGGAGGCAGAGCTGTGGTCTTATACACCTCTCTGCAGCTTCTCTCCCCCTGCCATCCCCTTATTACCCCATCCCCGTAGAGACGGTGCCTGCTCCCAGACCACCAATAACTAGCAAAAATCTATTTAAGCATAAAAATTCAAAAAGAAAAAATAATATAGCACCTTCAATTGCACCACAGACTAAAACAGTTAAATGTGGTCTATTAAACATTAGGTCTCTTTCTTCTAAGTCCCTGTTGGTAAATGATATAATAATTGATCAACGTATTGATTTATTCTGCCTAACAGAAACTTGGTTACAGCAGGATGAATATGTTAGTTTAAATGAGTCAACACCCCCGAGTCACACTAACTGTCAGAATG
Source organism: Thalassophryne amazonica (assembly GCF_902500255.1). NCBI lineage: Eukaryota > Metazoa > Chordata > Actinopteri > Batrachoidiformes > Batrachoididae > Thalassophryne > Thalassophryne amazonica. The sequence goes on from NC_047114.1 coordinate 101,995,961, forward strand.
CTCGTAGCACGGGCCGGGGCGGAGGATTAGCAGCAATCTTCCATTCCAGCTTATTAATTAATCAAAAACCTAGACAGAGCTTTAATTCATTTGAAAGCTTGTCTCTTAGTCTTGTCCATCCAAATTGGAAGTCCCAAAAACCAGTTTTATTTGTTATTATCTATCGTCCACCTGGTCGTTACTGTGAGTTTCTCTGTGAATTTTCAGACCTTTTGTCTGACTTAGTGCTTAGCTCAGATAAGATAATTATAGTGGGCGATTTTAACATCCACACAGATGCTGAGAATGACAGCCTCAACACTGCATTTAATCTATTATTAGACTCTATCGGCTTTGCTCAAAATGTAAATGAGTCCACCCACCACTTTAATCATATTTTAGATCTTGTTCTGACTTATGGTATGGAAATAGAAGACTTAACAGTATTCCCTGAAAACTCCCTTTTGTCTGATCATTTTTTAATAACATTTACATTTACCCTGATGGACTACCCTGCAGTGGGGAATAAGTTTCATTACACTAGAAGTCTTTCAGAAAGCGCTGTAACTAGGTTTAAGGATATGATTCCTTCTTTATGTTCTCTAATGTCATATACCAACACAGTGCAGAGTAGCTACCTAAACTCTGTAAGGGAGTTAGAGTATCTTGTCAATAGTTTTACATCCTCATTGAAGACAACTTTGGATGCTGTAGCTCCTCTGAAAAAGAGAGCTTTAAATCAGAAGTGTCTGACTCCGTGGTATAACTCACAAACTCGTAGCTTAAAGCAGATAACCCGTAAGTTGGAGAGGAAATGGTGTCTCACTAATTTAGAAGATCTTCACTTAGCCTGGAAAAAGAGTTTGTTGCTCTATAAGAAAGCCCTTCGTGAAGCTAGGACATCTTTCTACTCATCACTAATTGAAGAAAATAAGAACAACCCCAGGTTTCTTTTCAGCACTGTAGCCAGGCTGACAAAGAGTCAGAGCTCTATTGAGCTGAGTATTCCATTAACTTTAACTAGTAATGACTTCATGACTTTCTTTGCTAACAAAATTTTGACTATTAGAGAAAAAATTACTCATAACCATCCCAAAGATGTATCGTTATCTTTGGCTGCTTTCAGTGATGCCGGTATTTGGTTAGACTCTTTCTCTCCGATTGTTCTGTCTGAGTTATTTTCATTAGTTACTTCATCCAAACCATCAACATGCTTATTAGACCCCATTCCTGCCAGGCTGCTCAAGGAAGTCCTACCATTATTTAATGCTTCAATCTTAAATATGATCAATCTATCTTTGTTAGTTGGTTATGTACCACAGGCCTTTAAGGTGGCAGTAATTAAACCATTACTTAAAAAGCCATCACTTGACCCAGCTATCTTAGCTAATTATAGGCCAATCTCCAACCTTCCTTTTCTCTCAAAGATTCTTGAGAGGGTAGTTGTAAAACAGCTAACTGATCACCTGCAGAGGAATGGTCTATTTGAAGAGTTTCAGTCAGGTTTTAGAATTCATCATAGTACAGAAACAGCATTAGTGAAGGTTACAAATGATCTTCTTATGGCTTCGGACAGTGGACTTATCTCTGTGCTTGTTCTGTTGGACCTCAGTGCTGCTTTTGATACTGTTGACCATAAAATTTTATTACAGAGATTAGAGCATGTCATAGGTATTAAAGGCATTGCGCTGCGGTGGTTTGAATCATATTTGTCTAATAGATTACAGTTTGTTCATGTAAATGGGGAATCTTCTTCACAGACTAAAGTTAATTATGGAGTTCCACAAGGTTCTGTGCTAGGACCAATTTTATTCACTTTATACATGCTTCCCTTGGGCAGTATTATTAGACGGTATTGCTTAAATTTTCATTGTTACGCAGATGATACCCAGCTTTATCTATCCATGAAGCCAGAGGATACGCACCAATTAGCTAAACTGCAGGATTGTCTTACAGACATAAAGACATGGATGACCTCTAATTTCCTGCTTTTAAACTCAGATAAAACTGAAGTTATTGTACTTGGCCCCACAAATCTTAGAAGCATGGTGTCTAACCAGATCGTTACTCTGGATGGCATTTCCCTGATCTCTAGTAATACTGTGAGAAATCTTGGAGTTATTTTTGATCAGGATATGTCATTCAAAGCGCATATTAAACAAATATGTAGGACTGCCTTTTTGCATTTACGCAATATCTCTAAAATCAGAAAGGTCTTGTCTCAGAGTGATGCTGAAAAATTAATTCATGCATTTATTTCCTCTAGGCTGGACTATTGTAATTCATTATTATCAGGTTGTCCTAAAAGTTCCCTAAAAAGCCTTCAGTTGGTTCAGAATGCTGCAGCTAGAGTACTGACGGGGACTAGCAGGAGAGAGCATATCTCACCCGTGTTGGCCTCCCTTCATTGGCTTCCTGTTAATGCTAGAATAGAATTTAAAATTCTTCTTCTTACTTATAAGGTTTTGAATAATCAGGTCCCATCTTATCTTAGGGACCTCGTAGTACCATATTACCCCATTAGAGCGCTTCGCTCTCAGACTGCGGGCTTACTTGTAGTTCCTAGGGTTTGTAAGAGTAGAATGGGAGGCAGAGCCTTCAGCTTTCAGGCTCCTCTCCTGTGGAACCAGCTCCCAATTCAGATCAGGGAGACAGACACCCTCTCTACTTTTAAGATTAGGCTTAAAACTTTCCTTTTCGCTAAGGCTTATAGTTAGGGCTGGATCGGGTGACCCTGGACCATCCCTTGGTTATGTTGCTTTAGACATAGACTGTGGGGGGGTTCCCATGATGCACTGTTTCTTTCTCTTTTTGCTCCGTATGCATCACTCTGCATTTAATCATTAGTGATCGATCTCTTTTTCCTGGTTCTTTCCCTCAGCCCCAACCAGTCTCAGCAGAAGACTGCCCCTCCCTGAGCCTGGTTCTGCTGGAGGTTTCTTCCTGTTAAAAGGGAGTTTTTCCTTCCCACTGTGGCCAAGTGCTTGCTCATAGGGGGTCGTTTTGACCGTTGGGGTTTTTCATAATTATTGTATGGCCTTGCCTTGCAATGTGGAGCGCCTTGGGGCAACTGTTTGTTGTGATTTGGCGCTATATAAGAAAAAAGTTGATTGATTGATTGAGTTGATACAGTTTTACATTTCCTTTTGCACTCTCTCAATTGCTACACTGTTTACACTGTCCACGTTACACAATTTTACATTTCAGCAAAGGACTTCACGTGTTTCTTTATGTGATATTTTTGTTTATTCATGTTATATTGTCTGGTATTGCACTGCGTGCACTTTTTAAGGAGCAGCCCCCCTAATCGCGTTGTACTATGCAGACTGTGTTTGCTGTGTATAATGACAAGAAAGGCTTTCTATTCTATTCTATTCTATTCTAAAGGGAGCATCCCCAAAAGTCTTAGCCATTCACAAGCAGAGATGGGGTGAGGATCACCACTTTGGGAACAACTGCGTGAAAAAAAAGTCCAGCAGTTTAAGAACAATGTTTCTCAATGTTCAATTGCAAGGAATTTAGGGATTCCATCATCTACAGTCCATAATATAATTAGAAGATTCAGAGAATCTGGAGAACTTTCTACACGTAAGCAGCAAGGCCGAAAACCAAAATTGAATGCCGGTGGCCTTTGATCCCTCAGGCGGCACTGCATTAAAAACCGACATCATTGTGTAAAGGATCTTACCGCATGGGCTCAGGAACACTTCAGAAAACCATTGTCAGTTAACACAGTTCGTCGCTACATCTACAAGTGCAAGTTAAAACTCTACCATGCAAAGTGAAAGTCAAACATCAACAACATCCAGAAACGCTACTGCCTTCTCTGGGCCCGAGGTCATTTGAAATGGACAGATGCAAAGTGGACAAGTGTGCTGTGGTCTGATGAGTCCACATTTCAAATTGTTTATGGAAATCATGGACGCCGTGTCCTCTGGACAAAAGAGGAAAAAGACCATCCAGATTGTTACCAGCACAAAGTTCAAAAGCACCATCTGTGATGGTATGGGGGTGTGTTAGTGCCCATGGCATGGACAACTTACACATCTGTGATGGCACCATCAATGCTGAAAGGTACATCCAGGTTTTGGAGCAACACATGCTGCCATCCAAGCAACGTCTTTTTCAGGGACGTCCCTACTTATTTCAGCAAGACAATGTCGAGCCACATTCTGCACGTGTTACAACAGCGTGGCTTCATAGTAAAAGAGTGCGGGTACTAGACTGGCCTGCCTACAGTCCAGACCTGTCGCCCATTTAAAATGTGTGGCGCATTATGAAGCGCAAAATACGACAACGGAGACTCCGGACTGTTGAACAACTGAAGTCGTACATCAAGCAAGAATGGGACAGAATTCCACCTACAAAGCTTCAACAGTTAGTTTCCTCAGTTCCCAAACGCTTATTGAGTGTTGTTAGAAGGAAAGGTGATGTAACACAGTGGGAAACATACCACTGTCACAGCTTTTTGAAATGTGTTGCAGGAATCCATTTCAAAATGAGCAAATATTTACACAAAAACAATAAAGTTTATCAGTTTGAGCATTAAATATCTTGTCTTTGTGGTGTATTCAATTGAATATAGGTTGAAGAGGATTTGAAAATCATTGTATTCTGTTTTTATTTACATTTTACACAACGTCCCAACTTCATTGGAATTGGGGTTGTAGATTATTTTGGCCCCAAGATTGCACCATAAGTCACGTGACCCTTTTTTTGGGCTAGACATGTCGCTACTCTCTGAAATGAATTGCGCCTTGGGGCAACTGTTTGTTGTGATTTGGCGCTATATAAAAAAAAAATTGATTGATTGATTGATTGAATACAGGGACTCTAGTCAACATGGCCATGCCCTAAGACGAGCTGTTCCAGGTGTTCAGAAAAACCAGGGTAACGTCACGCAGACTTGTCCAGGATTGAGATACTCACATGAACATTTACATGTGAGTGAGAAAGGAGAATCTGGATGAATTTACTGTTCGGAAATCAAAACAAGCAGCTGTGACAGCGCCCCCTACAGTAAGAGTGACTGAGCTGTGCAGGTTGCGATGTGAAAAAGGTTTTGACAAAAGAACCTCCAGTGTCTGTTGGAATGTCCAAACCACGTGCGGGAGGAGTTTGGCCCCCAGAAGTCACTTTAGGAACCAATTAGACGTTTGGTTTGTTCTGTAATGACGAACAAAAATCAAAGCAGCTCAGAAAGACCTGATTTTTAAGTTTTTAAACTTAATTTAATTTGATTTGATTTTTACCTGCTCTTCCTGTCAGAACGACACGTTTCCACAAAGTGCCAAAAAGTGAACCCATGAAGAAATTCAAACATATGTAAAAATAGTCTTTTTCCTGTGTTTTTATTATGAACCTAAAACTAACCCTTTGAACAAACTGCAGTTTGATTGGCTGAAGGTCTTACTGACTCGGATTGGACAAAGATGTTCATGTCACTCACCTGTCTTCCTCTATCCTGCTTCCAGGTGAGGACACTAAGGATGCATTTCTACACGCTCATCCAGTTGACCTGTCTGGCTCTGCTATGGGTCGTCATGGCGACAGCGGCAGCGCTAGCATTCCCCTTTGTGCTGCTGCTGACCATCCCAGTGAGGATGCTGCTGTTGCCCCGCCTCTTCACCAAACAGGAGCTACAAAATGTGAGCCCAACATGTGGACATGAGATCACACTCACTGACCTTCAATATCTGTTCAGATTTTCAAAATGTTTAAAAATGCATTTCATTTCAACTTTGCTAATCCCGTCATAACGATGTCATACACGCTGTGACATCATGAGCAGGAGCATCAAAATTTTTAAATTGTACACGAGATCACATGTGGGCAAAACTGACCTTCACACGCGGCAGCTCATCTCCGTTCTGGACCGTGACCTTCACACGTGGTGGCTTGTCTCCGTTCCGGACCGTGACCTTCACACATGGCGGCTCGTCTCTGTTCCGGACCATGACCTTCACACATGGCGGCTCGTCTCTGTTCCGGACCATGACCTTCACACATGGCGGCTCGTCTCTGTTCCGGACCATGACCTTCACACGCGGCAGCTTGTCTCCGTTATGGACTTGACTTTGGACTTGTTGGTCCTGACTTCACTTTTTTTTCTTCTCATGATGTGCGTTGACTTTCTGCTGTGTCTCTAGAATCAGACTGGTGCACTCCTGTGGAAACATCTCAAACTGATTCCACACTAAATGCCCTCTCTGTCAGGGCGGGCGGGAGCCCGGCACCTGAAGAGGGTGGACCCACAATACAAACTCCCAGACCAGGCTTAGAGGTACAAGTAGTTGGCCTGTTTATTTCAGGCTGAGGTTTGGTACACATTTTGCCAGGTAGCAGAGCAGAGGTACAGACAGGGTTAGGCAGAAACGCAGTCATATCCAGGCAGGGGTCGGAGGCACGAGCAAACACTGACATCAGGGCTGAGGCAAAAAGCGCGGTCGAGAAACACAGAGCAAGAGACTGGTACACGTCAGACAAATCAGGACTGAATACAAGAAGGCTGGAATGTGTCCTAAGCGCAACAACAAACTGGCAAAGGTGTGGTGGCTGGGAGGAGATTAAATAAGCAAGTGTTAACAAGGTGCACATGAGATGAAGGATCTAGAAAGGGGGCGTGGCTGGTGAACAAAGAGTATGGATGGGGCAAGATAGTGAGGAAGGGAGTGCGCAACGTGGAGTGTTGTAATAGACAAAGATATGTGAACAGGTACCAAGAGCATGAGTGAATGAAAACAAAAAGCAGACAGAAACAAAGAGAAAGACAAGGACACGGGGCAGGTGCAGTGAAGTGAACATAATCAGATATAAGTGAGGGATGAAGACATGAAGGCAGGTGCAGGACGTGGAGTGAACATAATCAGATGGATATGAGGGAACTGAACAGGGAAAAACAGAAACCGAGGACAGAGTAAAATGTACCATGGACCGGGCATGAACCTGAAAACTAATCAGAGAATAAATGCAGAATAAATACTACAGCTAAATTAAACAGGAACTGACAAGTGACTGAATAATACAAAATGAAAACCAGATGACAAAATCAACAAGCAACAACTACATAATAAACTGGAAGCAAGATCTGATGTTAAAGAACAACAGAAAACAGAAATGAGAACAGCAAAAATTAACAGATGACAACTAAATGATAAACAATGAAAACGCAATCTGGCAGAACTAGAAAAGAACTGGACAATGGCTAAAGAATGAAAAGTAACAAAGAAACAAAATGACAAAGTAAAATAGAACAGGGAATAAACACATGATGAATAACTAATAAAACAGAACAGGGTAGAAGGTGGATCAAAGAAAGGGGAAAAAAAATAAACCAGAACCCCGATCAGGGCCGAGCATGACACTCTTTGCTTTATTGTTGCCATTTCAACTGTATCGGCATTGACCTCTGACCTCCTGCCCCCTGCAGCTGGATGCTGATGATGCGGAGCCCAGCCTGGAGGAGATCACGGGTCAGGACGAGTACTCGCAGCTTCAGATGCCCGTTTGACCCAGAGCAGCCTGACTGCTGTCACTGTCTACGTTCTTCTTCTGTGGAACATTTATGGTTGTTTTTTTTATAGTTTCTGTATCTTTTAGGTATTTGGGAAAATCTGAATTTTGGTTTCACCCGTTTGTACTCGTGTGGACACTGCAGGTGTGTCCTGTCCTTTAGATCGGCATGATCATTTTTATTATCAATAACTTTTCTATATATTCATACGTTATGGATGTTTTTGAGATAAGAACTTTTTTGGGAAGATGTGGTTTGTGTGTTTTCTGATCATTCTGAAATAAACATTTTATCTCACACAGATGTTCATTTTTGGTTTTTATTATGAATTTACAACCCCAATTCCAAAGAAGTTGGGATGTTGTGTGAAATGTAAATAAAAACAGAACACAATGATTTTCAAATCCTCTTCAACCTATATTCAGTTGAATACACCACAAAGACAAGATATTTAATGTTCAAACTGATAAACTTTATTGTTTTTGTGCAAATATTTGCTCATTTTGAAATGGATTCCTGCAACACGTTTCTAAAAAGTTGGGACAGTGGTATGTTTCCCACTGTTACATCACCTTTCCTTCTAACAACACTCTAACACATTTGGGAACCAAGGACACTAACTGTGAGTGTCATGATTGGGTATAAAAGGAGCATCCCCAAAAGTCTCAGCCATTCACAAGCAAAGATGAGGTGAGGATCACCACTTTGTGAACAACTGCTTGAAAAATAGTCCAACAGTTTAAGAACAATATTTGTCAACGTTCAATTGCAAGGAATTTAGGGATTCCATCATCTACAGTCCATAATATAATCAGAAGATTCAGAGAAATTGGAGAACTTTGTACATGTAAGCAGCAAGGCTGAAAACCACCACTGAATGCCCGTGACCTTTGATCCCTCAGGTGGCACTACCTTAAAAACCGACATCATTGTGTAAAGGATCTAACCGCGTGGGCTCAGAAACACGTCAGAAAACCATTGTCAGTTAACACAGTTCGTCGCTACATCTACAAGTGCAAGTTAAAACTCTACCATGCAAAGCGAAAGCCAAACATCAACAACATCCAGAAACGCTGCCGCCTTCTCTGGACCAGAGCTCATTTGAAATGGACAGACACAAAGTGGAAAAGTGTGCTGTGGTCTGATGAGTCCACATTTCAAATTGTTTATGGAAATCATGGACGTCGTGTCCTCAGGACAAAAGAGGAAAAAGACCATCCAGACTGTTAGCAGCGCAAAGTTCAAAAGCCAGCATCTGTGATGGTATGGGGGTGTGTTAGTGCCCATGGCATGGACAACTTACACATCTGTGATGGCATCATCAATGCTGAAAGGTACATCCAGGTTTTGGAGCAACACATGCTGCCATCCAAGCAACGTCTTTTTCAGGGACGTCCCTGCTTATTTCAGCGAGACAATGCCAAGACACATTCTGCACGTGTTACAACAGCGTGGCTTCATAGTAAAAGAGTGCGGGTACTAGACTGACCTGCCTGCAGTCCAGACCTGTCGCCCATTGAAAATGTGTGGCGCATTATGAAGCGCAAAATATGACAACGGAGACCCCGGACTGTTGAACAACTGAAGTCGTACATCAAGCAAGAACGGGAAAGAATTCCACCTACAAAGCTTCAACAATTAGTGTCCTCAGTTCCCAAACGCTTATTGAGTGTTGTTAGAAGGAAAGGTGATGTAACACAGTGGGAAACATATCACTGTCCCAGCTTTTTAGAAACGTTGCAGGCATCCATTTCAAAATGAACAAATATTTACACATAATAAAGTTTATCAGTCTGAACATTAAATATCTTGTCTTTGTGGTGTATTCAATTGAATATAGGTTGAAGAGGATTTGAAAATCATTGGATTCCATTTTTTTTTTTTTTTTTACATTTCCCACAACATCCCAACTTCATTGGAACTGGGGTTGTATTCAAATAATCAGGTCTCAACGTTCTTCAGAAGAAATTTGTCCTTTAAAGCCACAACCACAGTCGGAGTCTGACAGCTGCTAACTCCTCCTGTGATGTTGTGTCCTCTTTGTGATGAATGTGTGAACACTGAAGAGCGTGTGTTTGTGGAAGACGTGTTACGGTTAACACCACAGAGAAGACATTGGACCTCCAAGGTGCAAAAAGTCGACACAGGAAGTGAGGTGCAAAAAGTCAGGAGTTTAATAATCCAGAACTCAAAAGTAGCCATGATAACAAATCATGACTCAGAGGCCAATATCAAAATAATCCCATTACCAGGATCTTGATGAGAACAGCAGATGGATAATGAAAAACAACTGTTCAAAAACCACAGCGAAATGTCACTTAAACAGCAGGAGACACAAGGAATCAGAACTAACCGAGCGGCAACTGGCACAAACAAAAAGGTAACTTAAATATAAGTTACTAAATAAAACCACACACAAAGTCACGCTTTTAAAAAATAGATGATTTAGCGCCCACTGCTGGAATGGTGTGTGAGTCTCAATGTACTTAGGAATGTCTATTGTTCAGTGTTGTTAGTTAATATCTGTAGCTTGTCCAAAAATATCAACGTTCTATTTTGGTGCCGTAAAGCACACCAAATGGCAATGTCAGCTCTCCCCAGTTTGTCCATGATCAAAGTTACATGTGCAGCTTTTTGTCTTTTCTGGTGCTTTTAATTTGACACGCCAACAAACAGAGACGGTGGCGGAACAACTCAATTAAAATATATTTTCCTTTTGTTTTAATAGTAGCATAATAACAGACCAAAACCAAACCAACCTTTTTTTAAATTATTACCTCATTTCAGTGTATTTTGTGCCTGATGGATGAAAGCAGATGAATGGATTATTTCATGTGATAAATTGTGTTATTTCTTGTGTTTATATCCAGTGGATCTGATGAGGACAAAACCTGCTTGTGAAAAAATCTAACCTGAAAACAATTTTTTCTCAGCTGACTACAAAAAAATGATATTGGAATTATTTGATTGTTTTCTGTTTTATTTCTGTTTTCATGTATTTTTATTATTTATTTTAACATGAATTATTATTAACTAGTGGTCGTGTGAGGTTTTTATTGTCATCAAGTGACCCACCAGGATGACCTCAACAGAGCTGACCTGGATTCACTTCAGCGGCTTCCTCCAGATGTTTGACAAAAGCTCCATTTGTCAAAGGTGCAGGCATCAGATTCTGACTGACAGGCCTGGTTCTCCCTTGTTGTCATAGCAACTTTAGTCTACCTGAACGTGTGTGACACCTGAGCCTGTGTGGCCACCCGGGCCAGAGCCGGCGCCTGATTGGTGGCCGCTGACACCTGAAGCAGGCGTGTGCTGAATGTTTGATGAAGCCTGTCAGAGATCTTCAGTGGTGGAGGATCGAGCTCAGAACGGCACCTCGGCACGAAGGAAGACCTGAGGCTTCAGGTCGCAGGTGAGTCCCACCTGCTCCCTTCATCTTCAGATATCTTCCATGTGTGATTGATCACCTTGATCTCAGGATGTTCTGTATCATTATTGTGCACATTCCATTAAAATTTAACTCTTTACTTCCCACAGAAATGTGCCAACGCTGAGGACTAACTGCACGATACCTGTACCTGTGTCTGTGTGTCTGCTCTGTCATCAACATTATCACTGACTCAGTAATTACAGTCTGTTTTGCTGGCTCAGGGTTAGCCCTCACTCGCGGGCTGGGTCAGGGTTAGACCTCGCTCGCGGGCTGGCTCAGGGTTAGCCCTCACTCGCGGGCTGGCTCAGGGTTAGACCTCGCTCGCGGGCTGGGTCAGGGTTAGCCCTCACTCGCGGGCTGGGTCAGGGTTAGCCCTCACTCACGGGCTGGCTCAGGGTTAGACCTCGCTCGCGGGCTGGCTCAGGGTTAGACCTCGCTCGCGGGCTGGCTCAGGGTTAGACCTCGCTCACAGGCTGGGTCAGGGTTAGACCTCGCTCATGGACTGGCTCAGGGTTAGACCTCGCTCGCGGGCTGGCTCAGGGTTAGACCTCGCTCGCGGGCTGGGTCAGGGTTAGACCTCACTCGCGGGCTGGCTCAGGGTTAGACCTCGCTCGTGGGCTGGCTCAGGGTTAGACCTCACTCGTGGACTGGGTCAGGGTTAGACCTCGCTCGTGGACTGGCTCAGGGTTAGACCTCGCTCGCGGACTGGCTCAGGGTTAGACCTCGCTCACGGGCTGGCTCAGGGTTAGACCTCGCTCACGGGCTGGCTCAGGGTTAGACCTTGCTCATGAGCTGGGTCAGGGTTAGACCTTGCTCACTTTGAGGTGTTTAATGTTGTGGTTTGTCACTGTGTAAATTAAAGTTGTGTAAGGTCAGAATGAATAAACAGACTTAAAAACCAGACGCTGTATTTAAAAAATGCCCACACTGAACATGAGAGTCACCATTTTCAGTTCTGGGAGCTTGACAACAGACGTCTCAGATTTTGAGATCAAGGTCCCCAACTTTAGCGGTATCGTTGCTCTATGCAGTGACTGCCCATGTTGTATATCTGAACAGTATGTCTCAAAGTAAAACTGTGTTTTGTCTGTGTAGTGTGGTAAGCAAAAGAACAGTATGCGTCATGGAGGAGATATGAAGTTAGACCAAGAACACGGCCGTGAGACACACAGTGGCACAAAAAAACTACCAATTTTGGGATTTTCAGATGAAATAAATCTCTGCACATTTCTGATTTTAAGGTTTCAGACTTTCTGTGGGACCTTCTGTGGGACCTTCTGTGGGCCAGTCTCTGACAGTCATTGTGATGGAGCTGACTGACCTTTGGTCCATTTGCAGCAGGTTATGTTGGAGGATGTCTGAAGGGAGGCAGCGAACCTTATCAACCTCTGGAGAGTCTTTGTATCAGGTTCTGGGTGTAGAGAAAAGCTGCAGTCATGATGACATCAAGAAATCCTACAGGTGAAACATCACCCCAACACACACACACACACACACACACACACACACACACACACACACACACACTCTCTCGCTGGTGATATTTGATAAAAAAGTCTAAAGAATGTTAACATTATGTGAAAATCAGCACAGGGTTCAGTCAGACCTCAGGGACCACTCGGACACACAGAACAGGACTGAGTCCTGTCATTCTTGAAGCACCTTTGCTGGAACAGAGAGCAGTGGAACACTGAAGTCCTCTCTTCCAGTCCGGTGGAGGAGAGGAAGACCAACAAAACAACATGTCCACCTACCTGAAGATGCCTGGAGCTTTCCTCACCAACACTGTCACCACCTTTACAGTCTGACTGACATTTGGTGGTTCACAGCTGGCTGCAGATCAGCCACCAGAACATCCCAGACCAGCCGAACATCCCAGACCAGCCGAACATCCCAGACCAGCCGAACATCCCGGATCAGCCGAACATCCCGGACCAGCCGAACATCCCAGACCAGCCGAACATCCCAGACCAGCCGAACATCCCGGATCAGCCGAACATCCCGGACCAGCCGAACATCCCGGATCAGCCAAACATCCCAGACCAGCCGAACATCCCGGATCAGCCGAACATCCCAGACCAGCCGAACATCCCGGATCAGCCGAACATCCCGGATGAGCCGAACATCCCGGACCAGCCGAACATCCCGGATCAGCCGAACATCCCGGATCAGCCGAACATCCCGGATCAGCCGAACATCCCAGACCAGCCGAACATCCCAGATCAGCCGAACATCCCGGATCAGCCAAACATCCCAGACCAGCCGAACATCCCAGACCAGCCGAACATCCCAGATCAGCCGAACATCCCGGATCAGCCGAACATCCCAGACCAGCCGAACATCCCAGATCAGCCATTCATCCTGGATAGGCCAAACACATGCGCTCACAGTAGCCAGCTAACAGGATAGTACAGCAGAGTCATCTGTCAGGGCGGAGCCATCCCTCATCATGACTGCAGGGGGACGTGGTGCAGGTTTGGAGAGACACCGTGCTTTGATTCTATCAACAAATGCCTCTTTTTCTCAACTTATTTATTTTTAAGGAAAATGTTTAATTGGGCAAAATAGAAGTTTATAGTTTCTGAATAACTTCATCCAAGTGGGTGGGGTCTCAGGAGCTCCTGAGAGATGAGTCGTGTGTGAGTTTTGTTTTGAGAGTTTCTGTCCATGTTCCTCTACAGCCTGGAAAAAACTTCATAATGTGGTATTAACATGAAGAACAGCTCCTGACCTGCACAAGCAGACACGGTCAGCTGTCACCAAGAGAGTCAACGTCATGAACTTACACGACTGTCATCAAGTCATACTGGGGAGCACCACATACACCACACCTTCAGTTCTGGATGGCAACCAAACAGGCAAATAACTGGTCCACCCCCACAACTCCAAAGTAACCATCTATCTGTTGCAATCAGGTGAAATGTGGGTGTGTCCTTGTCCTTCTCCAGTCTCAGTGTCAGTGAACCTCCTCATCTGAGTCTCACTACGTAACTGTTCAGTGGACACAGAGTCATTCCAGCGGGACCCAAAGATCCTCCAATCTGTCCAACATGTCAACATAACAAAGGAAGACTCAGACTTCAAATCTGACAACAAACAAACAAATGAGAAGTCAGTATTACACTGACCAGGCTCATCCAAAGGTCTTTTTGCTCCTTTACTTTCAGTTTTTATGACTGATTGATTTGCACTTCCCAGCCACCGTACCACAGAGCAAACATTTCAAATTCAGTGGCTGAGAGGATTTTTTAATTTAAGCAGGTTAGTCCCATTGAAATCTAGATCTCTTTTGCCAGGGAGACCTGAGCAATTATAAAGTTTCCAGTTCACATGACCTCTGGTTTAGACACTACGTTTCTGATCTTTGCAGTGTTTTTCAGAAGGTAAAAGCTGTTGATGTTGTTGCTTTAATGTGGCTGTTCAGGTTCAGGTTCCATGATTACTCCGAGATTTCTGACCTGCTTTTTTAGGTTTTAGAGACTCAAAGTGACTGAGAACAAAAAACAAAAAGACCCAAAACAAGAAACATGTCAAAAACAAGCACACATTTTATGTTTCTACAACACTGACATGATCAGTGATTACGTGTTATTATTTTACCGATCAGAAATTCGATGCAGACTGTGCACGCTCCTGACACCGGGGGCACACATTATTTCAGGGGAACTGAATTTCGTACAACACCGGCCTGCACCTGTTCAAAGACACTGCAAAGACTGGACACGTTTCCACTTTCACTTCTGTCCCATCACATTTTAAAAGTTTCTGCAGACTGATCGCACCTCAATCATGGACAGTGGTTTCAAAAGTACACACATTTGTTACTTAAGTAGAAGTATAGATACTGCAGTTTAAAAACACTCTGGTAAAAGTTGAAGTATCAACTTGACCTCTTTACTCAAGTAAAAGTGAAAACGTATGTGCTCCAAAACCTACTTAAAGTATAAAAGTATAAAGTAACCTTTAAAAAAAAAAGAGTAGATGCCACTATATGAATTGAAAGCTTAATTTAAAAACTGATTCGTTCTACATGTGGCCCAAGACCCAACAATTACCCCCCAACACCACCTGCACGAAAATGTTCAATTCTAGAAGCTCTGAAATGCAATCTGGGACTATTCCAGACAATAAACTGCAGTGAGTGCAGCATCCATTTAGTGAGAAAAAAAAAAATACAACTTTCCTTATTTAAATTCATTCCAGTAGTATTCTGCTCTTACTAGGATGCAGCAGTTTTCTAGTTTGTCAGATTGTTCTGTTGGAAATCACTGAAGAAATTAACACATTGAAAATATGGTTTGACCGAAACAAACTGTTATTAAATAAGACGGGGATGAAGTGGAGGAGTAAGAGTCACTAAGTGTTCACAGGAAACACTTATTTATGTTCATTGTTAGTTGCTTTTATATTTTCTGTTGTGTTTCTATTCAAGTTCTTTTTGCCTCTTTCTCTAGAATTGTATATAATAATCATTAGATTATTAATATATAAACAAAAATAAATTTAAGAAATATTACAATTTGAAAACAAATGCTCCCGAACGTGATGAGAGCTGCTTAATGCTAACTTTTAACATTGAAAATGCCATTGACATGCTAACGCGTTAGCATCGCTCCCGTTTTTAAGTTATAAAATACATCCATCAACTGTTTCAGAAGACCATAACAGGTCGGTTTAACATAGAAAAGGTAAATAATACTCACATAAGTATGCTCTTTAGGGTTTTAGCGGGGGAAAATTAAGCGAAAGAAAGAAAGAATAAACGAAGCAATCGACCGAAGCATTGCTTCAATCTGCAAACCACTGCTTTGATTGGTTCACGGTTCAAAGCAAAGCCGCGCTGCAGAAAAGTTGATTACAGGCGCACAAGATGTGAAATATATATATAAACATTAAACTGAAGCCAAGAGTAATGCGACTGTTTGAGTAGAAGAGTAGAAGTCAGAAGTAGGCAGAAAAATAAGTAAAGGAGTAAAGTATAGATACCTAAAAAGTGTACTTAAGTACAGTAACGAAGTATTTGTACTTCGTTACTTGACACCTCTGATCATGGATCAAATACGTTTAAGAGTAAACTCTGCAAATCTGAACAACACACAGTTGGAAAAGACGCTCAAATGAGTCGCAAATTATGGAGAAAATAGCACAGTTTGGAGGTTGATAATTGTATAAGCAAGTGGAGCTCATTGAGAGACAAATTAACGGTTCCGGTGGCAGATTGCAGCAAAACACGACAGACGACTTTAGAAGGGTCACGCGCACGTTGTCGTCATGACACGGACACGAGTCGAACGAAGAGTGACTCACTATATTTAATTCCAAAACAAACTGCTGCTTGTTGCCTGCAGATGTTAGATGATGTGATGTTTCACACAGATCGATGCCTGGGTGTGATGAACCAGAGAGAACCGCTTTAGATCACAGCCCCTCTACCTGTACTTCTGATTTTTGCCACCAGGCGTCACCATCATATAACAGAAAACTGTCATTCCGGTCTTTACCACCAGGTGACTTTTCGTTTAAATGTTCCCAAAATTTGTGAAGTTTGACCCAATTATCAGTGGTAAATATTACTGGAACCACTCCAGCAAACATAGGCTTATAGGCACAGCCAATCCACATGATTTGACCAAGTTTCAAGTCAATCAGATAAAAATTACTCCAAATTTAAGGTGACCAAACTAACAAACAAATAAAAAGTCAGTGGAACACCAAGCACAGTCTTGTCGAAACATCTTTTTGCTGTTTTACTTCCAGTTTTCACAACGGATTGATTTGCACTTCCCAGCCACCGTACCACGGAGCAAACATTTCAAATTCAGTGGCTGAGAGAAAAGAAGGGAAAGTCAGTGGTAGACTTGGAAGTCTTATCGAAAGGTGTGTTTGGTGTTCACTCACTCTAAAAAGTCATTCAGTGTCTTTTTATATATGTGACAGTAAGAAACAGCTGCAGCGCCTCAACAACATCGCTGAAACACATTCTGATTGAGTTGGATATACAAATGAAATGCCTAAAAGTTTATCAGTTAATTTTACTTCAATTGTTTAAGTTTTTCATTGAAATCAATTAGCATTTGGTTAACAAATTATATTTTTGTAATATCCTTAATTTGTTTGGTAAATTTCATTCAGAATATTTGGAAAGGACTAGTTATACTGATCATTTTTACTTTGATTTACCAACATCATCAAGTATATTTAATGATTTAACAGCTCCTTAATTTACTCAATATTTATAAGTGCAAAAATGTTTCACCAGACAAAATTAAGTAGAGCACAGTTAAGGTTTTTAGAGTGGATTGATTTGCATATGGGACCATTATTGTAAAACAATCTATGTGTGTAAACAGATCCACAATTGTGCGTGTGTCTGTGTGCCACTCGATTGGCTGTGATTGTACACATGACTTTTTTTGCTACACTCCTGCCGCATTAGAGCTGTAAATGCGTGGACCAATCACAGACGGGGACTCACACAGTTAATCTGCATGCAAATTAACTGTGTGAGTCCCCGTCTGTGATTGGTTGATGGTCTCAGGGGCAGAAACAAAGCTGTGTGTTGTCATTGGACCTTTTCTGCATAAACGACACACTGAAAACTGTCTCATCTTTTCCAGCCTCGACACTTCTCTTATGCACACAGAAGCGCGTATTTGACACATGTCCTGTGCATCTAAACACTGCTAAGTAGCAGTCTGCCTCTCAGTAGGAGGGGTCTGGTTAGGTTAAAAAACTCCAGCTTTTGTTGGCTTCTGGTTTATTCTTCTCTACAAGAGTCAAGACAGAAGTCAGACCACCAGAGCAAGAATTTTAGCTGAGGAAGCTTCTGTGATTTGAAGCGAAACGTCCTCATGTCAAGCAACCCAGTCCAGCAACCCAGTCCAGTCAAAGATTCAAGCTTCTCTACTATGGAAACCACCTGGACAACTGAGAGCCTACACAGAAACACTGTCATTCCAGTGTTTACCACAAGGTGGCTTTTCATTTAAATGTTCCCAAAATTTGGGAAGTTTGACCCAATTATTAATTAAAGATTAAATATTAATGGAACCACTCCAAAAAAAATCATAGGTTATACACACAGGCAGTCTACATGTTCTGACCAAATTTCAAGTCAATCAGATGAAAAATGCTCCAAATTTAAGGTGAACAAAGTAACAGACAAACATATAAACAAACAAACCAACAGAGTCTTGTCGAAGTCTGTTGGTTTGTTTGTTAGTCTTGTTGAATTACTTTGACAAAACTAACAAACAAACCAACCTTGTTGAGACAAACAAACATCAATCTGCTCTTTTTACTGCAAGCAGAAATAACTTCCAAGGTGAAACAAGTAAGTACTCGTATGTGCATGAAAATTCAGTAAGGTATGTCTTCTATAATACAACTCTAGGGTAGAACTCTACTAGTGTATTACTAAGGTATATCTAAATATCTAAAAAAGAAGAGTAGAATAGAGTAGAGCCACTTAGGTGCCTGGTCTTGAGAACCAGGGATGGTATGAACATCAGGCATGAACATCACACCTGCATTATCTGATGTTAGTAGCAGTTAGCATGGTTTGTTGGCATTGTCTCTGTGTTTACAGCAGAAGTGGACCGCTGTTAGGAGGCCGTCCCTGCTGTTGACTGGCAGTTACTGTGAAGACGAACGTCAAAAAAGTCCAGTCATTCCTAACTTTAAGCCCTGGTCCCACCAAATGAGGATGACTAATGAGCCATGCAGCATGTTTTTTTTTTGCTATGAGAGGGTTTATTCAACTATTGTGGGAGAATAGTGTCTCTGAGTGGCTCTTAGAGGCAGAATATTCACCTAACGAGGCTCCTCTCTGAGCCTGGTGCTAATTTCAAGAAGTTCAAAATTTAGCAACAACAGCGTGGGGCAGTTTGTGCACGAGTTACTATGACACCTAATGAGGATTATAGAGGCGTGTGTGTGGTGAGGACGAGGCTGGTAAAAGCCAATTATCCGAGCACCTGGCAGCTACGAGGACCATTTGGAGCGGCTGACCTCTCACACACTACAATCCCACCTGCTCTGTGCGCCGGACGCTGTCTATAAAATCATTATTTTGTAGCGGATTATAATCATTTTCTGTCAGAGCTTGGATGCTGAAAACGCCTCTAATCGCTTCTGAAATCACAGAGGACTGTTTCATCTGGACACTTTTTCTCTCTCTCCTGCTCCATGACTACATATTTTGGAACAGCTGAAGGTAACTATTCGTAATGTTTTTATAGCTTGGCAAAACAGTTGCATGTTCATTCCTAGCTGTAAAAGTATGTTTATGATAGACTGAACATCTTGTTAATGATCAGATCAGGCACACGCCCTGCACACTGACACAATGACTCGCACCCAAGACGAGCATTTACGTAGAACGGCAGCTCGCATAACAGTGATTTTGCAGTCAATAACGGACAAACACAAAGTTAAAAGTTGGATCATGGTGACTAAGCCACGGAAGTAATACATATTGGTAGGTTAGACCTTACTTGTGTAAAGTGCCTTGAGGCAACTTTGTTTTGATTTGGCGCTAAATAAATGAAAATAAATTGAACTAAATTAATTGAAAATTAAAGAAATAAAGAAATACATTTTTTGGAAGTGATCCCAGTTGCGCAGTGGGTGAATATAATTAAAGTGGCCCACCTCATTGTGGTGTCTTTTTTTTGTGGTGAACACACAGAACTGCTGCATTTGACTCTGGAACACAGGTGAACAGCAGCCTGGTGCACGGAGCACACCAGCCAGTGTCGTGCCAAACTACTTATCCCTGTCAGAATTTGTATCACATAGCACATAGAGGCGCCTTAGTAGCGGATATGTGATTGCTTAAAACGTGGATCATTCTTCAAATAATCGCTGACACACCCGTGTGTGGCTCATTATTCATGGCTTATTAGTCGGTGGGGCCGAGGCTTTATTCCACATATGCTGACTGATAAGTGCAGTGAATCCTGTGCCACTGCACTTCCCAGCAACGACACTGAATATGATCAGTGTTTCTTGTCTCAGAAAACTGGCACTGCGTTACCATCCAGACAAGAACCCAGACAACCCAGAGGCGGCGGAGATGTTTAAAAGAGCTGAACAACGCTCACGCTGTTTGTCCGACACAACCCGGAGGAACATCTACGACTCTTATGGCTCACTGGGACTCTATGTCGCTCAGCAGTTTGGCGAAGAAAATGTCAACACCTACTTCATGCTGTCCACGTGGTGGGCCAAGGTGGGTGGGAGAGGCTGATATGGTCCTCCATGGACATGTGAAAACAAAACATAAAAGAACAGGTGTTTGTGGATTTAGAGAAAGCATATGATAGGGTGCCAAGAGAAGAGCTGTGGTATTCTATGAGCAAATCTGGAGTGACGAGAAGTATGTTAGGGTAGTGCAGGACATGTACAAGAATAGTGTGACAGCGTGAGATGCGCAGTCGGAATGACAGACTCATTCAAGGTGGAGGTGGGATTACACCAAGGATCAGCTCTGAGCCCTTTCTTGTTCGCAGTGGTGATGGACAGGTTGACGGATGAGATCAGACAGGAGTCCCCATGGACTATGATGTTTGCAGATGACATTGTGATCTGTAGTGAGAGTAGAGAGCAAGTTGAGTCTAGTCTGGAGAGGTGGAGATATGTTTTGGAGAGAAGGGGAATGAAAGTCAGCCGAAGCAAGACTGAGTACATGTGTGTGAATGAGAGGGAGCCAGGAGAGAGAGAGAGAGAGAGAGAGACAGAGACAGAGACAGAGAGAGACAGAGAGAGTGACAGAGAGAGAGGAGACAGAGAGAGACAGAGAGAGTGACAGAGAGAGAGAGAGACAGAGAAGAGAGAGAGAGAGAGAGAGACAGAGAGAGAGAGAGAGAGACAGAGAGAGAGAGAGACAGAGAAGAGAGAGAGAGAAGAGAG
>NC_047114.1:102016894-102026894 GCF_902500255.1 Thalassophryne amazonica
TCACACAGATGTTCATCATTTTGGTTTTATTTAGAATTTACAACCCCAATTCCAAAGAAAGTTGGGATGTTGTGTGAAATGTAAATAAAAACAGAACACAATGATTTTCAAATCCTCTTCAACCTATATTCAGTTGAATACACCACAAAGACAAGATATTTAATGTTCAAACTGATAAACTTTTTGTTTTGTGCAAATATTTGCTCATTTTGAAATGGATTCCTGCAACACGTTTCTAAAAAGTTGGGACAGTGGTATGTTTCCCACTGTTACATCACCTTTCCTTCTAACAACACTCTAACACATTTGGGAACCAAGGACACTAACTGTGAGTGTCATGATTGGGTATAAAAGGAGCATCCCCAAAAGTCTCAGCCATTCCAAGCAAAGATGAGGTGAGGATCACCCTTGTGAACAACTGCTTGAAAAATAGTCCAAGTTTAAGAACATATTTCAACGTTCAATTGCAAGGAATTTAGGGATTCCATCATCTACAGTCCATAATATAATCAGAAGATTCAGAGAAATTGGAGAACTTTGTACATGTAAGCAGCAAGGCTGAAAACCACCACTGAATGCCCGTGCCTTTGATCCCTCAGGTGGCACTACTTAAAAACCGACATCATTGTGTAAAGGATCTAACCGCGTGGGCTCAGAAACACGTCAGAAAACCATTGTCAGTTAACACAGTTCGTCGCTACATCTACAAGTGCAAGTTAAACTCTACCATGCAAAGCGAAAGCCAAACATCAACAACATCCAGAAACGCTGCCGCCTTCTCTGGACCAGAGCTCATTTGAAATGGACAGACACAAAGTGGAAAGTGTGCTGTGGTCTGATGAGATCCACATTCAAATTGTTTATGGAAATCATGGACGTCGTGTCCTCAGGACAAAAGAAAAAAGACCATCCAGACTGTTAGCAGCGCAAAGTTCAAAGCCAGCATCTGTGATGGTATGGGGGTGTGTTAGTGCCCATGGCATGGACAACTTACACATCGTGATGGCATCATCAATGCTGAAGGTACATCCAGGTTTTGGAGCAACACATGCTGCCATCCAAGCAACGTCTTTTCAGGGACGTCCCTGCTTATTTCAGCGAGACAATGCCAAACACATTCTGCACGTGTTACAAAGCGTGGCTTCATAGTAAAAGAGTGCGGGTACTAGACTGACCTGCCTGCAGTCCAGACCTGTCGCCCATTGAAAATGTGTGGCGCATTATGAAGCGCAAAATATGACACGAGACCCCGGACTGTTGAACAACTGAAGTCGTACATCACAGAACGGGAAAGAATTCCACCTACAAGCTTCAACAATTAGTGTCCTCAGTTCCCAAACGCTTATGAGTGGTTGTTAGAAGGAAAGGTGATGTAACAGTGGGAAACATATCACTGTCCCACTTTTTAGAAACGTTGCAGGCATCCATTTCAAAATGAACAAATATTTACACATAATAAAGTTTATCAGTCTGAACATTAAATATCTTGTCTTTGTGGTGTATTCAATTGAATATAGGTTGAAGAGGATTTGAAAATCATTGGATTCCATTTTTTTTTTTTTTTTTTTACATTTCCCACAACATCCCAACTTCATTGGAACTGGGTTGTATTCAAATATCAGGTCTCAACGTTCTTCAGAAGAAATTTGTCCTTTAAAGCCACAACCACAGTCGGAGTCTGACAGCTGCTAACTCCTCCTGTGATGTTGTGTCCTCTTTGTGATGAATGTGTGAACACTGAAGAGCGTGTTTTGTGGAAGACGTGTTACGGTTAACACCACAGAGAAGACATTGGACCTCCAAGGTGCAAAAAGTCGACACAGGAAGTGAGGTGCAAAAAGTCAGGAGTTTAATAATCCAGAACTCAAAAGTAGCCATGATAACAAATCATGACTCAGAGGCCAATATCAAAATAATCCCATTACCAGGATCTTGATGAGAACAGCAGATGGATAATGAAAAACAACTGTTCAAAACCACAGCGAATGTCACTTAAACAGCAGGAGACACAGGAATCAGAACTAACCGAGCGGCAACTGGCACAAACAAAAAGTAACTTAATATAAGTTACTAAATAAAACCACACACAAAGTCACGCTTTTAAAAAATAGATGATTTAGCGCCCACTGCTGGAATGGTGTTGAGTCTCAATGTACTTAGGAATGTCTATTGTTCAGTGTTGTTAGTTAATATCTGTAGCTTGTCCAAAAATATCACGTTCTATTTTGGTGCCGTAAAGCACACCAATGGCAATGTCAGCTCTCCCCAGTTTGTCCATGATCAAAGTTACATGTGCAGCTTTTTGTCTTTTCTGGTGCTTTTAATTTGA
The DNA here is from genome assembly GCF_902500255.1 of Thalassophryne amazonica. Taxonomy (NCBI): domain Eukaryota; kingdom Metazoa; phylum Chordata; class Actinopteri; order Batrachoidiformes; family Batrachoididae; genus Thalassophryne; species Thalassophryne amazonica. The sequence continues at coordinate 102,019,224 of NC_047114.1, forward strand.
CACGCCAACAAACAGAGACGGTGGCGGAACAACTCAATTAAAATATATTTTCCTTTTGTTTTAATAGTAGCATAATAACAGACCAAAACCAAACCAACCTTTTTTTAAATTATTACCTCATTTCAGTGTATTTTGTGCCTGATGGATGAAAGCAGATGAATGGATTATTTCATGTGATAAATTGTGTTATTTCTTGTGTTTATATCCAGTGGATCTGATGAGGACAAAACCTGCTTGTGAAAAAATCTAACCTGAAAACAATTTTTTCTCAGCTGACTACAAAAAATGATATTGGAATTATTTGATTGTTTTCTGTTTTTTTCTGTTTTCATGTATTTTTATTATTTATTTTAACATGAATTATTATTAACTAGTGGTCGTGTGAGGTTTTTATTGTCATCAAGTGACCCCCAGGGACCTCAACAGAGCTGACCTGGATTCACTTCAGCGGCTTCCTCCAGATGTTTGACAAAAGCTCCATTTGTCAAGGTGCAGGCATCAGATTCTGACTGACAGGCCTGGTTCTTCTCCTTGTTGTCATAGCAACTTTAGTCCTACCTGAACGTGTGTGACAACCTGAGCCTGTGGGGCCACCCGGGCCAGAGCCGGCGCCTGATTGTGGCCGCTGACACCTGAAGCAGGCTTGTGCTGAATGTTTGATGAAGCCTGTCAGAGATCTTCAGTGGTGGAGGATCGAGCTCAGAACGGCACCTCCGGCACGAAGGAAGACCTTAGGCTTCAGTTCGCAGTGAGTCCCACCTGCTCCCTTCATCTTCAGATATCTTCCATGTGTGATTGATCACCTTGATCTCAGGATGTTCTGTATCATTATTGTGCACATTCCATTAAAATTTAACTCTTTACTTCCCACGAAATGTGCCAACGCTGAGGACTAACTGCACGATACCTGTACCTGTGTCTGTGTGTCTGCTCTGTCATCAACATTATCACTGACTCAGTATTACAGTCTGTTTTTTGCTGGCTCAGGGTTAGCCCTCACTCGCGGGCTGGGTCAGGGTTAGACCTCGCTCGCGGGCTGGCTCAGGGTTACCCTCACTCGCGGGCTGGCTCAGGGTTAGACCTCGCTCGCGGGCTGGGTCAGGGTTAGCCCTCACTCGCGCTGGGTCAGGGTAGCCCTCACTCACGGTGGCTCAGGGTTAGACCTCGCGCGGGCTGGCTCAGGGTTAGACCTCGCTCGCGGGCTGGCTCAGGGTTAGACCTCGCTCACAGGCTGGGTCAGGGTTGACCTCGCTCATGGCTGGCTCAGGGTTAGACCTCGCTCGCGGCTGGCTCAGGTTAGACCTACGCTCGCAGGGCTTGGGTCAGGGTTAGACCTCACTCGCGGGCTGGCTCAGGGTTAGACCTCGCTCGTGGGCTGGCTCAGGGTTAGACCTCACTCGTGGACTGGGTCAGGGTTATACCCTCGCTCGTGGACTGGCTCAGGGTTAGACCTCGCTCGCTGACTGGCTCAGGGTTAGACCTCGCTCACCGGGCTGGCTCAGGGTTAGACCTCGCTCACGGGCTGGCTCAGGGTTAGACCTTGCTCATGAGCTGGGTCAGGGTTAGACCTTGCTCACTTTGATGTGTTTAATGTTGTGGTTTGTCACTGTGTAAATTAAAGTTGTGTAAGGTCAGAATGAATAAACAGACTTAAAAACCAGACGCTGTATTTAAAAAATGCCCACACTGAACATGAGAGTCACCATTTTCAGTTCTGGGAGCTTGACAACAGACGTCTCAGATTTTGAGATCAAGGTCCCCAACTTAGCGGTATCGTTGCTCTATGCAGTGACTGCCCATGTTGTATATCTGAACAGTATGTCTCAAAGTAAAACTGTGTTTTGTCTGTGTAGTGTGGTAAGCAAAAGAACAGTATGCGTCATGGAGGAGATATGAAGTTAGACCAAGAACACGGCCGTGAGACACACAGTGGCACAAAAAAACTACCAATTTTGGGATTTTCAGATGAAATAAATCTCTGCACATTTCTGATTTTAAGGTTTCAGACTTTCTGTGGGACCTTCTGTGGGACCTTCTGTGGGCCAGTCTCTGACAGTCATTGTGATGGAGCTGACTGACCTTTGGTCCATTTGCAGCAGGTTATGTTGGAGGATGTCTGAAGGGAGGCAGCGAACCTTATCAACCTCTGGAGAGTCTTTGTATCAGTTCTGGGTGTAGAGAAAAGCTGCAGTCATGATGACATCAAGAAATCCTACAGGTGAAACATCACCCCAACACACACACACACACACACACACACACACACACACACACACACACACACTCTCTCGCTGGTGATATTTGATAAAAAAGTCTAAAGAATGTTACAGTATGTGAAAATCAGCACAGGGTTCAGTCAGACCTCAGGGACCACTCGACACACAGAACAGGACTGAGTCCTGTCATTCTTGAAGCCCTTTGCTGGAACAGAGAGCAGTGGAACACTGAAGTCCTCTCTTCCAGTCCGGTGGAGAGAGGAAGACCAACAAAACAACATGTCCACCTACCTGAAGATGCCTGGAGCTTTCCTCACCAACACTGTCACCACCTTTACAGTCTGACTGACATTTGGTGGTTCACAGCTGGCTGCAGATCAGCCACCAGAACATCCCAGACCAGCCGAACATCCCAGACCAGCCGAACATCCCAGACCAGCCGAACATCCCGGATCAGCCGAACATCCCGGACCAGCCGAACATCCCAGACCAGCCGAACATCCCAGACCAGCCGAACATCCCGGACCAGCCGAACATCCCAGACCAGCCGAACATCCCGGATCAGCCGAACATCCCAGACCAGCCGAACATCCCGGATCAGCCGAACATCCCAGACCAGCCGAACATCCCGGATCAGCCGAACATCCCGGATGAGCCGAACATCCCGGACCAGCCGAACATCCCGGATCAGCCGAACATCCCGGATCAGCCGAACATCCCGGATCAGCCGAACATCCCAGACCAGCCGAACATCCCAGATCAGCCGAACATCCGGATCAGCCAAACATCCCAGACCAGCCGAACATCCCAGACCAGCCGAACATCCCAGATCAGCCGAACATCCCGGATCAGCCGAACATCCCAGACCAGCCGAACATCCCAGATCAGCCATTCATCCTGGATAGGCCAAACACATGCGCTCACAGTAGCCAGCTAACAGGATAGTACAGCAGAGTCATCTGTCAGGGCGGAGCCATCCCTCATCATGACTGCAGGGGGACGTGGTGCAGGTTTGGAGAGACACCGTGCTTTGATTCTATCAACAAATGCCTCTTTTTCTCAACTTATTTATTTTTAAGGAAAATGTTTAATTGGGCAAAATAGAAGTTTATAGTTTCTGAATAACTTCATCCAAGTGGGTGGGGTCTCAGGAGCTCCTGAGAGATGAGTCGTGTGTGAGTTTTGTTTTGAGAGTTTCTGTCCATGTTCCTCTACAGCCTGGAAAAAACTTCATAATGTGGTATTAACATGAAGAACAGCTCCTGACCTGCACAAGCAGACACGGTCAGCTGTCACCAAGAGAGTCACGTCATGACTTACACGACTGTCATCAAGTCATACTGGGAGCACCACATACACCACACCTTCAGTTCTGGATGGCAACCAAACAGGCAAATAACTGGTCCACCCCCACAACTCCAAAGTAACCATCTATCTGTTGCAAATCAGTGAAATGTGGGTGTGTCCTTGTCCTTCTCCAGTCTCAGTGTCAGTGAACCTCCTCATCTGAGTCTCACTACGTAACTGTTCAGTGGACACAGAGTCATTCCAGCGGGACCCAAAGATCCTCCAATCTGTCCAACAGGTCAACATAACAAAGGAAGACTCAGACTTCAAATCTGACAACAAACAACAAATGAGAAGTCAGTATTACACTGACCAGGCTCATCCAAAGGTCTTTTTGCTCCTTTACTTTCAGTTTTTATGACTGATTGATTTGCACTTCCCAGCCACCGTACCACAGAGCAAACATTTCAAATTCAGTGGCTGAGAGGATTTTTTAATTTAAGCAGGTTAGTCCCATTGAAATCTAGATCTCTTTTGCCAGGGAGACCTGAGCAATTATAAAGTTTCCAGTTCACATGACCTCTGGTTTAGACACTACGTTTCTGATCTTTGCAGTGTTTTTCAGAAGGTAAAAAGCTGTTGATGTTGTTGCTTTAATGTGGCTGTTCAGGTTCAGGTTCCATGATTACTCCGAGATTTCTGACCTGCTTTTTTAGGTTTTAGAGACTCAAAGTGACTGAGAACAAAAAACAAAAAGACCCAAAACAAGAAACATGTCAAAAACAAGCACACATTTTATGTTTCTACAACACTGACATGATCAGTGATTACGTGTTATTATTTTACCGATCAGAAATTCGATGCAGACTGTGCACGCTCCTGACACCGGGGGCACACATTATTTCAGGGGAACTGAATTTCGTACAACACCGGCCTGCACCTGTTCAAAGACACTGCAAAGACTGGACACGTTTCCACTTTCACTTCTGTCCCATCACATTTTAAAAGTTTCTGCAGACTGATCGCACCTCAATCATGGACAGTGGTTTCAAAAGTACACACATTTGTTACTTAAGTAGAAGTATAGATACTGCAGTTTAAAAACACTCTGGTAAAAGTTGAAGTATCAACTTGACCTCTTTACTCAAGTAAAAGTGAAAACGTATGTGCTCCAAAACCTACTTAAAGTATAAAAGTATAAAGTAACCTTTAAAAAAAAAAAGAGTAGATGCCACTATATGAATTGAAAGCTTAATTTAAAAACTGATTCGTTCTACATGTGGCCCAAGACCCAAAATTACCCCCCAACACCACCTGCACGAAAATGTTTCAATTCTAGAAGCTCTGAAATGCAATCTGGGACTATTCCAGACAATAACTGCAGTGAGTGCAGCATCCATTTAGTGAGAAAAAAAAAATAACAACTTTCCTTATTTAAATTCATTCCAGTATATTCTGCTCTTACTAGATGCAGCAGTTTTCTAGTTTGTCAGATTGTTCTGTTGGAAATCACTGAAGAAATTAACACATTGAAAAATATGGTTTGACCAAACAAACTGTTATTAAATAAGACGGGGATGAAGTGGAGAGTAAGAGTCACTAAGTGTTCACAGGAAACACTTATTTATGTTCATTGTTAGTTGCTTTTATATTTTCTGTTGTGTTTCTATTCAAGTTCTTTTTGCCTCTTTCTCTAGAATTGTATATAATAATCATTAGATTATTAATATATAAACAAAAATAAATTTAAGAAATATTACAATTTGAAAACAAATGCTCCCGAACGTGATGAGAGCTGCTTAATGCTAACTTTTAACATTGAAAATGCCATAGACATGCTAACGCGTTAGCATCGCTCCCGTTTTTAAGTTATAAAATACATCTATCAACTGTTTCAGAAGACCATAACAGGTCGGTTTAACATAGAAAAGGTAAATAATACTCACATAAGTATGCTCTTTAGGGTTTTAGCGGGGGAAAATTAAGCGAAAGAAAGAAAGAATAAACGAAGCAATCGACCGAAGCATTGCTTCAATCTGCAAACCACTGCTTTGATTGGTTCACGGTTCAAAGCAAAGCCGCGCTGCAGAAAAGTTGATTACAGGCGCACAAGATGTGAAATATATATATATAAACATTAAACTGAAGCCAAGAGTAATGCGACTGTTTGAGTAGAAGAGTAGAAGTCAGAAGTAGGCAGAAAAATAAGTAAAGGAGTAAAGTATAGATACCTAAAAAGTGTACTTAAGTACAGTAACGAAGTATTTGTACTTCGTTACTTGACACCTCTGATCATGGATCAAATACGTTTAAGAGTAAACTCTGCAAATCTGAACAACACACAGTTGGAAAAGACGCTCAAATGAGTCGCAAATTATGGAGAAAATAGCACAGTTTGGAGGTTGATAATTGTATAAGCAAGTGGAGCTCATTGAGAGACAAATTAACGGTTCCGGTGGCAGATTGCAGCAAAACACGACAGACGACTTTAGAAGGGTCACGCGCACGTTGTCGTCATGACACGGACACGAGTCGAACGAAGAGTGACTCACTATATTTAATTCCAAAACAACTGCTGCTTGTTGCCTGCAGATGTTAGATGATGTGATGTTTCACACAGATCGATGCCTGGGTGTGATGAACCAGAGAGAACCGCTTTAGAATCACAGCCCCTCTACCTGTACTTCTGATTTTTGCCACCAGGCGTCACCATCATATAACAGAAACTGTCATTCCGGTCTTTACCACCAGGTGACTTTTCGTTTAAATGTTCCCAAAATTTGTGAATTTGACCCAATTATCAGTGGTAAATATTACTGGAACCACTCCAGCAAACATAGGCTTATAGGCACAGCCAATCCACATGATTTGAACCAAGTTTCAAGTCAATCAGATAAAAATTACTCCAAATTTAGGTGACCAAACTAACAAACAAATAAAAAGTCAGTGGAACACCAAGCACAGTCTTGTCGAAACATCTTTTTGCTGTTTTACTTCCAGTTTTCACAACGGATTGATTTGCACTTCCCAGCCACCGTACCACGGAGCAAACATTTCAAATTCAGTGGCTGAGAGAAAAGAAGGGAAAGTCAGTGGTAGACTTGGAAGTCTTATCGAAAGGTGTGTTGGTGTTCACTCACTCTAAAAAGTCATTCAGTGTCTTTTTATATATGTGACAGTAAGAAACAGCTGCAGCGCCTCAACAACATCGCTGAAACACATTCTGATTGAGTTGGATATACAAATGAAATGCCTAAAAGTTTATCAGTTAATTTTACTTCAATTGTTTAAGTTTTTCATTGAAATCAATTAGCATTTGGTTAACAAATTATATTTTTGTAATATCCTTAATTTGTTTGGTAAATTTCATTCAGAATATTTGGAAAGGACTAGTTATACTGATCATTTTTACTTTGATTTACCAACATCATCAAGTATATTTAATGATTTAACAGCTCCTTAATTTACTCAATATTTATAAGTGCAAAAATGTTTCACCAGACAAAATTAAGTAGAGCACAGTTAAGGTTTTTAGAGTGGATTGATTTGCATATGGGACCATTATTGTAAAACAATCTATGTGTGTAAACAGATCCACAATTGTGCGTGTGTCTGTGTGCCACTCGATTGGCTGTGATTGTACACATGACTTTTTTTGCTACACTCCTGCCGCATTAGAGCTGTAAATGCGTGGACCAATCACAGACGGGGACTCACACAGTTAATCTGCATGCAAATTAACTGTGTGAGTCCCCGTCTGTGATTGGTTGATGGTCTCAGGGGCAGAAACAAAGCTGTGTGTTGTCATTGGACCTTTTCTGCATAACGACACACTGAAAAACTGTCTCATCTTTTCCAGCCTCGACACTTCTCTTATGCACACAGAAGCGCGTATTTGACACATGTCCTGTGCATCTAAACACTGCTAAGTAGCAGTCTGCCTCTCAGTAGGAGGGGTCTGGTTAGGTTAAAAAACTCCAGCTTTTGTTGGCTTCTGGTTTATTCTTCTCTACAAGAGTCAAGACAGAAGTCAGACCACCAGAGCAAGAATTTTAGCTGAGGAAGCTTCTGTAATTTGAAGCGAAACGTCCTCATGTCAAGCAACCCAGTCCAGCAACCCAGTCCAGTCAAAGATTCAAGCTTCTCTACTATGGAAACCACCTGGACA